>NW_016823660.1:1506945-1513004 GCF_001698545.2 Rhinopithecus bieti
CTCTCCTCTCCTCTCCTCTCCTCTCCTCTCCTCTCCTTTCCTTTCCTTCCAGACTGGAGTGCAGTGGCATGATCTTGGCTCACTGCAACCTCCACCTCCTGGGCTCAAGTGATCCTCCCACCTCAGCCTCCCAAGTAGCTGGAACTGCAGGTGTGCGCCACCACATCCAGCTAATTTTTTGTAACTTTTCTTTTTTGTAGAGACAGGATTTCAATATGTTGACCAGGCTTGTCTTGAACTCTGGGGCTCAGGCAATCCACCTGCCTTGGCCTCTCAAAGTGCTGGGATTATAGGTGTGGGTCATCACACCTGGCCAAACCTCTTTATAAATTGCCCAGCCTCAGATATTTTGTTAGGATGACACAAAACAGACAACACCGAGATTAAACTTGTGAAGGTGTCATACCTGTAGTCATTACATTGTGAATAACACAAAAAATTGAGGAAATAAATACTCTTGAAGTATTTGAAAACTATTTTTCAATTTAACCAAGAAGTTGCTCATATCATTGACCAACAAGTGAAGTTTGGGCAAGTTGTTTCACTTTCATTTTAAGTTGTTCATATATAAACAAAACCGTCAACCAATATTCATACTGGGAATTACACTCAGAACCGGTTGTTTATCATATATCATCATACCACTGATTTTACAGCACATAAATAATGAAAGTCTCTCTTTCAAATATTATGTCTTATCTTATTTTTTGCATCTACTGCATTGGCTAGGACTCTAATACAATGTGGAATAACAGCAGTGTTTCTTGACATTCTTGATTTGATCCTAATTTTAATGTTTCTATTTTGTCATTAAAAATGATATTGTTCTGGATTTCTGGTAGATATTAGTGAGAGTTCTGGAATTTCATTTGAATACTTTCCTTCCTACATATTAATAGGAAACTTCTGCTGCCAGTTCTTAGGAAAATTTCCTATTTAAAAAAGTTCTTCCATTTTCTACAATTCTTTATTTTCCTTCCAAATTGTATGACCATATGGATTCCAGAGTCCTAGCAACACTTGGCACAATGTCACACTTAAACAAAACACCTCTTGTGGCTCCCTGAAAAAACATGCCCATACTGCTTGTTTCTACTCCTTAGCCCATCATTGCTCTTATGCCAATTTATGCCACTCTTATGCCATACATGCTTTTGTTCCCTGTACCCACCCCACACCACTAAAACTCCTCATGTTGAAGTTATCAGAGACCTTGATTGTGCCAAGTCCACTTGGTAATTCACTGTCCTCATCTCAGAGCATTAACTGTTATTATCCACTTGACCATCTTTCCTTCAATCCCTCTCTGTTTGGCATTGGGGCCATCATGCTCTTTTGACCTTATTCCCTCTTCATTGGCCACTCCTTTTTAGTTTTCTTTACTTGCTGTGTTGGTCTGTTCTTGTGCTGCTATGAAGAAATACCAGAGCCTGGGTAATTTATAAAGAAAAGAGGTTTAATATGCTCATAGTTCTGCAGGCTGTGCAGGGATGGCGCCGGCAACTGCTCTGCTTCTGGGGAGGCCTCAGGAAGCATTTACTCATGGTGGATGGCAAAGCGGGAGTGGGCGCATCACATGGCAAGAGTAGGAGCAAGAGAGGAAGTAAGAGAGAAAAGAGAGAGGTCCTAGACTCTTTTAAATAACCAGATCTTGTGTGAACTGAGTGAGAACTCACTCATCACCAAGGGGATGGTGCTAAGCCATTTATGAAGGATCCGCCCTATGACCCAGTCACCATCACCAGACCCCACCCCCAGCATTGGGGATTACATTTCAGCATGAGATTTGGAGGGGACAGACATCCAAACTATACCACTTACTTCTCTTCCTCATTTTTGTCTCTGTATGTGGAACGTCCTGGCGAGCTTGGAGCTCAGTCCTCAGCCCTCTTTTCTACCCAGTTCGATGGCTTCAAATACAATTTATTTGCTGACAACTTCTACATTTATGTTTACCAAACTTCTTCCTAGAGTATTCAAATGCATACTCCTATATCCATTTGTATATCTCAGAGACATCTCAACCTTAATGAAGCCAAAATCATACTCTTAATTCTCAGTCCTTCCGCCAAGTCTACTCCGTTTTCATCATTCCTTTCTTAGCTAATGACACTATTATTGGCTTATACCGCGATCTATAACTCATACAGGATTCTGTTCTTCCTCTTGCTTCCACAGTGGGTTTGTATGAACCAAACCCTACAGCCAAGTAACGTGATACATTTAATGAAGAGTTGGCAGCTATAGCCTATTGGTCAAATCAAGTTTGCTGCCTGTTTTTGTAAATAAAGTTTTATTGGAAAGCACCATACAATTCAATTGTGTTTTGTCTATAGCTTCTTTTGTGTTATAATGGCAGAGCTGAGTAGTTGAACAGAGATCATATGGAACAGAGATCAAAAAGCTTAAACTATTTACTATCTTGTGTTTGCTATAGAAAATGTTTGCCAACTCTTCTTTTAATTGGCTGGAATACCACTGACCCAACCTGAACTATGGGACTGACAATGTTTATGTTGAAATGGTTTCAGTTCTCTGCCATGGTATATCAAACTACCACCACATTTTGTGGCTTAAAACAATCATTTGTTGTTGTTCATGATTTGTAGACTGACAGGGGGTGGGAAGATCTTCTGTGTCACATGGTGTTGGCTGGAGAGCTAGACTTGGTGGTTGGAAGGTCCAGAATTGCTTCACTCCCATGGCTGACAGTTGGTCTCCACCTGGGTCTTAGATGAGGCTGTCAGCTGAAACCCTCATTTTTCTTTGATGTGGATCTCTCCATGTGACAGCTTGGACTTCCTCAGAACATGTCAGCTAGGTTCCAAGAATGGTCATTCTTAGAGAACAATCACCAATATGCAAGTGCTTATGAAGCCTCTGCTTTGCAACATTTAATAATATCAATTTGTGAAGAGGAGGGACTCCTCCTCAACTCATTCTATGAACCAGCATCATCCTGATACCAAAACCTGGCAGAGATACAACAAAAAACATAAACTTCAGGCCAATATCCTCGATGAACATTAATACAAAAATTCTCAACAAAATACTAGCAAATAGAATCCAGCAGCACACCAGAAAGCTAATCTACCATGATCAAGTAGGATTTATCCCTGGTATGCAAGGCTGGTTCAGCATATGCAAATCAATAAACATGATTCATCACATAAACAGAACTAAAGACAAAAACCATATAATTATCTTAATAGATGCAGAAAAGGCTTTGGATAAAATTCAACATCCCTTCATATCAAAAACTCTCAACAAACTAGGTATTGAAGGAACATACCTCAAAATAATAAGAGCCATCTATGACAAACCTGCAGCCAAAATCATATTTAGTGGGCATAAGCTGGAAGAATTCCCCTTGAAAACTGGCACAAGTCAAGGATGCCCTCTTTTATCACTCCTATTCAACATAGTGTTGGAAGTCCTGGCTAGAGCAAACAGGTGGGAGAAAGAAATAAAAGGCATCCAAAAAGAAAGAGAGGGAAGTGAAACTCTCCCTCTTTGCAGACTACATGATTCTATATCTAGAAAACCCCATAGTCTTACCAAAAGCTCCTTGAGCTTTTAAGCAACTTCAGTAACATTTCAGAATACAAAATTAGTGTACAAAAATCACTGGCATTCCTGTACACCAACAACAGCCAAGCCAAGAGCCTAATCAGGAACCCAATTCCATTAATAATTGCCACAGAAAGAAGAAAATACCGGGAATATAGCTAACCAGGGAGGTGAAAGATCTCTACAATGAGAATTATGAAACAGTGCTCAAAGAAATCAGAGATGACACAAATGGAAAAACACTTCATGCTCATGGTTAGGAAGAATCAATATTGTTAAAATGATCATACTGCCTGCTATTCCTATCAAATTACTAATGACAGTTTTCACAGAACTGGAAAAAATGATTTTAAAATTCATATGGAACCAAAAAAGAGCCCAAATAGCCAAGGCAATCCTAAGCAAAAGAACAAAGCAGCAGGCATCATGCTACCTGGCTTCAAACTATACTACAGAGCTACATTAACCAGAACAGCATGGTTCTGGTACAAAAACAGACACATAGAACAGAATAGAGAGACTTGGAATAAGACCAAACACATACAACCATCTGATCTTCAAAAAAGCTGACAAAAACAAGCGATAGGGAAAAAACTCCCTATTCAATAAATGGTTCTGGGATAACTGGCTATCCATATGCAGAAGATTGAAACTGTCCTCCTTCTTTACACCATATACAAAAATCAACTCAAGATGGATAAAAGACTTAAATGTAAAACCTAATACTATAAAAACCCTGGAAGACAACCTAGGCAGTACCATTCTGGACACAGGAAAGGGCAAATATTTCATGATGAAGACACCAAGAACAATCACAAGGGAAGCAAAAATTGACAAATGGGATCTAATTAAACTAAGGAGCTTCTGCACAGCAAAATAAACTATCAATAGAGTGAACAGACAACCTACAGAATGGGAGAAAATTTTTGCAGACTGTATCTGACAAAGGCCTAATATCCAGCATCTACATGGAACTTAAACAAATTTACAGGAAAAAAGCAAATCACCTCATTAAAAAGTGAGCAAAGGCATGAATACTTTTCAAAAGAAGACATATGTGCAGCCAACAAGCATATGAAAGAAAGTCACTGATTATTAGAGAAATACAAATCAAAACCACAATGAGGTACCATCTTACACCAGTCAGAATGGCTGTTATTAAAAGTCAAAAAATGACAGATGCTGGCAAGGTTGTGAGAAAAGGGAACACTTATATACTGTTTTGGGAGCACAAATCGATTCAATCATTGTGGAAAGCAGTACGGCAATTCCTAAAAGGGCTGAAGACAGAACTGCCATTTGACCCAGCAATCCCATTACTGGGTCTATACCCAAAGGAATATAAATCATTCTATCATAAAGACACATGCAAGCGCATGTTCACTGCAGCACTATTCACGATAGCAAAGAAATGAAATCAACACAAATGCTCATCAATGATAGACTGGATAAGAAAATGTGGCACGTGTACACCATGGAATACTATGCAGCCATAAAAAAGAACAAGATCATATCCTTTGCAGGAATATGGATGGAGCTGCAGACTCTTATCCTTAGCAAACTAACACAGAAACAGAAACAAATATCACATGTTCTCACTTGTAAGTAGGAGCTAAATGATGAGAACACATGGATACAGTGAGGGAAGCAACAGATGTGGGGGCCTACTTGAGGGTGAAGGGTGCCAGGGGGAGAGGATCAGAAAAAGTACCTATTGAGTACTAGTCATAGTACCTGGGTCATGAAATAATTTGTACAATAATCCCTCGTGACATGAGTTTATCTATATAACAAACCTGTACCTAAAATAAAAGTTTTTAAAAAATTAATTTGGCCCAAACTGGTCACACGGCCAAGTTCAGAGTAAATGTGAGAGAAACACACAAAGGTGTGAGTATGGGAGGTGTGGTTCATTGGGAGCCCCAAAATACAGTGTACCTCGTGGTGGTTCCCTAAAAACCCAACAGAGGAGTGAATGAATGCTGGGCAGAGTTTTAAAAAATGTCTACTATGAGCTACGAAAGTTTTTTTTTTTTTTGAGACGGAGTCTCGCTCTGTCGCCCAGGCTGGAGTGCAGTGGCCGGATCTCAGCTCACTGCAAGCTCCGTCTCCTGGGTTTACACCATTCTCCTGCCTCAGCCTCCCGAGTAGCTGGGACTACAGGCGCCCGCCATCTCGCCTGGCTAGTTTTTTGTATTTTTTAGTAGAGACGGGGTTTCACTGGGTTAGCCAGGATGGTCTCGATCTCCTGACCTCGTGATCCGCCCGACTCGGCCTCCCAAAGTGCTGGGATTACAGGCTTGAGCCACCGCGCCTGGCCCAAAAGTTTTAACTTACGAGTTGTTTGTAATTTGAATAAAATGTTGAATTTTATTAAATCCTTCTTGGCCAGGCGCAGGAGAATGGCGTGAACCTGGGAGGCAGAGCTTGCAGTGAGCCGAGATGGTGCCACTGCACTCCAGCCTGGGCGACAGAGCGAGACTCCATCT
>NW_016823660.1:1513078-1527295 GCF_001698545.2 Rhinopithecus bieti
AAAAAAAAAAAATAAAATCAATCAATCCTTCTTTAGCACTTTTGAATTGGTTATATAATTTTTTCTTTTAGTTTATTAATATTGTTTCATAGTTACATAAATTCATTTAAAAAATTAATTCATTTAAAATTTGGACTATTATTTCATGCCTGGATGGAACTTTTTAATCATAATATATTATGTATTGTAGGATTCAATTTTCCAATAATTTATTTATGACTTTTGCATTTAAGATTATAAATAAGATTAGGGGATTTCAGTTCCTCTGGGAGGCCGCTGGTGGCTCTGATACTGCAGCTTCTGTTGTGTGGAACCTGCTGTGGCTGCCTGAATCATATAGAGGACGCCAGGACACCAGGAAGCTGGAAATGGACTCAGTGGGCTTTGAGAATGTGGCTATGAGCTTCACCCACGAGGAGTGGGCTTTGCTGGGACCTTCCTGGAAAAATGTCTACAGAAATGCAATGCTGGAAGCCTTCAGGAATCTGGCCTTTGTAGTAATCAAATGGAAAGACCAGGACATTGAAAATCTGTCCCAAAATCTTGGGAGAAAGCTAAGAAATCATATGGTGGAGAGACTCTGTGGATGTAAAGGAGTCAATGTGGAGAAACCCTCAGCCAGAAAGCAGATTGTCATCTGAACAAGAAAATTTGTACTGGAGGCCGGGCGTGGTAGCTCACACCTGTAATCCCAGCACTTTGGGAGGTCGAGGTGGGTGGATCATGAAGTCAGGAGATAGAGACCATCCTGGCTAACACAGTGAAACCTCGTCTCTACTAAAAAAAATACAAAAAAAATTAGCCAGATGTGATGGTGGGCTCCTGTAGTCCCAGCTACTCGGGAGGCTGAGGCAGGAGAATGGCACGAATCTGGGAGGCGGAGCTTGCAGTGAGCCAAGATCGTGCCACTGCACTCCAACCTGGGCGACAGAGCGAGACTCTGTCAATAAATAAATAAATAAATAAATAAATAAATAAATAAATAAAAGTAAAAAAGAAAGAAAAGAAAAAACTCATACTGGAGTAAAACCATGCAAAAGTAGTGTGTGGAAAAGTCTTTGTACATCATTCATTCCTTCATAGTTACATGAGCTCACTCTGAACACAAACAATATGAGTGTGCTGGGGAATATGGAGAAAAGCCAAGCTGGAGTGCAGTGGCAAAATCTTGGCTCACTGTAACCTCTGCCTCCCGGGTTCAAGCAATTATCCTGCCTCAGCCTCCTAAGTAGCTGGGATTACAGGTGTGCACCACCACATCTGGCTAATTTTTGTATTTTTAATAGAGATAGGGTTTCACCAGGTGAAACCAGGTCAGACTGGCCTTGAACTCCTGACCTCATGTGATGCACCTGCCTCGGTCTCCCGAAGTGCTGGGATTAAAAGATGTGAGCCAATGCACCTGGCACTAGTTTCTTTCAAATACATGTTAGAACTCACACTGGAGAAAACCCTTACAAATGCAAACACTGTGGTAAAGCATTCATTTCTTAAACTTACCTTTGGACATATGAAATCAGAATTCATGTTCTCGAGAAATCTCATGAGTGTAGGGAATATGGGAAAAGACGCAATTGTTCCAGTTTCCTTTGAAGACACAAAAAACGCGTAGTGCAGGAAACCTTCATGAATGTAAAAAATGCAATGAAGTCTTTAGATGTCCCACGTCCCTTCAAGCATATGAAAGAACTCATATTGGAGAAAAATCCTACGAATGTAATATATGGGGCAGAACCTTTAATTATCCCAGCTCCTTTTGAAGACATGAAAAACTCATACTGGAGAAAAATGCTATGAATGTAAAAGATGCGGTAGGACCTTTGGGTGGTGCAGTTCCCTTGGAAGACGTGAAAGAACTCACACTAAAGAGAAACCCTGTGACTGTAAACAAGGTGGGCAAGTCTTCAGTTTTTAAAATTACCTTTGACTACAGGAAATAACTCATTTTGCCCAGTGCAGTTAGTACTTTGAGAGACTGAGGCAGGAGGATCATCTGAGACCAGCGGTTTGCGACCAGCCTGGGCAACATAACAAGACCTTGTGTCAAAAATAAAATAAAATAAAATAAAGGAAAAAAAAAATTAACTGGGTGGGGTGGTATGTGCCGGTAGTTTCAGGTACTCAGAAAACGGAGGCAGGAAGATTGCTCGAAGCTGAGAGATGGAGGTGACAGTGAGCAATGATCACATCACTGCACTCCAGCCTGGGCAACATAGCAAGACTCTGTCTCAAAAAAAATAAAAATAAAAAAAAAAAGAAAAAAGAAAGGACTGTCGTTTATACAGGAGAGAAATCCTGTGGATGTACAGAATGTAGGAATGCATTCAATTTTCCCAGTTTTCTTTGAAGACATGAAGAGACCCACCCTGGAAAACAATTCAAAGAATATAAAAAGTGTAATAAAGGCTTCCGATGTCCCGGTTCCATTCAAAACCATAAAAGGACTCACATTGGAGAAAAACCACCTAAATGTAAAATATATGGAAAAGTATTTAATTTTCCCAGTTGCTTTCTAACATGGCAAAGGGCTCTGGAGAAAAATCCTATGAATATACAGAATGTGGGGATGCTTTCCTTGCTGTCATCTCCATTCAAAGACACAGTGCAATGCATGTTGGAGATGAACATTATAAACTAGAAGAATGAATGCTGGGTGGAAGCCTTAGTAGTATGGAAAATACGGGAAAGTTTTCATTTCTTTTTTTATTAGAAAAAGTATTTATTTCTGCTCCTTTCATACATCTTATTGTTCAGGAAACAGTCTTACATACATATCTGAAATAATCTACCATCACACACTCTAGTTAAATGCAAAGCACCATAGGTAAAGCTGATCAGCTGTCCACAGTTCTCAGCTTATGGAATCTTGCTTCTGGATTTTACGTTAATTTCTGAAAATCAGAAATGTCATCTCCAAAAAATGTTTAGGAGGTTGTAAAAAACAATCACTTTATTTGGTATGATAGTTGTAGATATGGAGTATATTTTCTTTAAGAAATGAAAACTAAAAAGAAAATGCCACTCAACATTGTTGGTATAGCAATAGGTCAGCAGGAAAAAAAATACTGTGATAAACTTGTCTCTTTAATACCAAGAAGAAATTCTAGTCCAAGCTTCAATACACTTCCTGTTTTTTCACTAGATATTTCTTTTACTGCTGCTTTTCATTCTTTTCCACATTTCATATTAGAGGATTGGTACAGCCTTTAAAACTTCATTGACAGGAGCAAATCCAGTATCCACTGATTTCTTCTCAAAGGCACTCTAACCCATCAGATAGCCTGGCAGTTTCATTCTCATGAATACTCTAGCCATGAAAAAACTCAGTAGGACACAGACGAATCCAATGAACAGAAGAAGAAATCTATTGAGTTTTGGGATATTTGGTGCATTTCATCGGTCCAGGATTATGAAACCTAAACCTCCCATTGTAAGTAGGAAGCTGAATGCAAGTCCTTCCATAATATATTGTCCATTTACTCTGCAGGCCAAGAAAGCTACTGGCCTCTGATGCCCATGTTCATCAGTCACAGAGCCAACACTTGGAGGTTCAACAATAACATCATAAATTATTCCTCCGGTGACGAGGAAGTCAGACACCACCACCAGAGCATACACAGTCATGGCCGATGGCATGTGCAGCCAGGGCGGCTTCTTCAGCTTCAGGTTGGGACATTCGAGCACTAAGAATGGGACATGGTACAAAGTCTCCATGTTGGTGGCAGCAAGGGCAAGTTTTCCATTTTAATAATTTAAAAATCTTGTGAAAACTCCCACTGGAAAGAAATCCTACAAATGTAAGTACTTTGGAAAGCCTGATGTAAATTAATTATTGTAAAAGGCTCAAAACTCCAACACGAATGAATTATTATACAAAGTTATCAATATATGGTGTTTATCAGTGGTTCATTTTAAAGAGGATTTCTGGACGATGGATTTCTACTTTTTTTTTTTTTTTTAGACAGAGTTTCACTCTGTTGCCCAGGCTGGAGTGCAGTGGCGCCATCTTGGCTTATTGCAACCTCTGCCTCCCGGGTTCAAGTGATTCTCCTGCCTCGGCCTCCCAAGTAGCTGGGACTTCAGGCGCCTGCCACCACGCCTGGCTAATTTTTATATTGTTAGTAGAGACAGGATTTCGCCAAGTTGACCAGGCTGGTCTCGAACTCGTGACCTCAGGTGATCCCCCACCTCAGCCTCTCAAAGGGCTGGGATTATAGGCATAACCCACCCTACTCAGCCAGATTTCTACTTCTTTTGCAAGGAAAAGTTGTGTTGAGAATTCTGTACATACTCTTTAAGCCATGGTACCTGAGGTTTAATGGGAAGTGTTTTTTTTTTTTTTGTTTTTTTTGTTTTTTTTTTTTTGAGAGGGAGTCTCGCTCTGTCACCCAGGCTGGAGTGCAGTGGCCGGATCTCAGCTCACTGCAAGCTCCGCCTCCCGGGTTTACGCCATTCTCTCGCCTCAGCCTCCCGAGTAGCTGGGACTACAGGCGCCCGCCACCTCGCCCGGCTACTTTTTTGTATTTTTTTTTAGTAGAGACGGGGTTTCACCGTGTTAGCCAGGATGGTCTCGATCTCCTGACCTCGTGATCCGCCCGTTTCGGCCTCCCAAAGTGCTGGGATTACAGGCTTGAGCCACCGCGCCCGGCCAATGGGAAGTGTTTTTACCCCAATACAGTTAATAAAATTTTCTCTATCCATTTTAAAGTGTGTTGGGTCTATAGGTGATTTGAAATTTATTTTTTATGCAGTGTTTAATTGTTCTGTGATTAATGGGCCATTGAAAAATGAGACTTTGTGAATTGAGATTTTCTTATTGGTGTTACGTGGCAAGTTCTGGACATTTCTAACCCATTGTGTATACTCCGTTTTCCTTTATTAGGGGGAAAACTAGTGCTTTGACATGACTATTCCATTTTCTTTGCTAATGAAGAGCTGGTGTCAATTTGTAAGTACGTCAAGTTTATCATACACCATTGTCTCATGGGAGTCATTTACATTTGTGTCTTTTATTTTTTGTCACTATTTCTGAGTATTATTTGGATAGTTCATTTTGAATTAAAGACAGACCTGTGATATCACAATATTTTGTGTCTAATCTAATGGAGAAAGCATTTAGTCTCATGGTCAAGTATGATGTTAGCTGTGGTTTTAAAATAAATTCCTTGAGTTTGAAAAAGAATGATTAGTCTGTAATTCCATTACATTCTTTCTTTTCTCTTCCCTTCCCTTTCCTTTTTCTCTCTTACCTATCTCTCCCTTCCTTCCTTCTTCCTTCCTGATTTATATAAGATTGTGCTTGCCTTGTTTTGTCTTCAGGGTTAGGTTCATTTGAATCCCAGCACTTTGGGAGGCCAAGGGCGGCGGATCATTAGGTCAGGAGATTGAGACCATCCTGGCCAACATGGGGAAACCCCATCTCTACTAAAATACAAAAAATTAGCTGGGCAAGGTGGCGCTGTAGTCCCACCTACTCAGGAGGCTGAGGCATGGGAATTGCTTGAACCGAGGAGGTGGAGGTTGCAGTGAGTTGAGATCATGCCACCGCACTCTAGCTTGGTGACAGAGCAAGATCCCGTCTCAAAAAAAAAAAAAAAAAAAAAGAAGAAGAAAAATGAATCAGAAAGCTTTATTATTCTGCTCACTGCAGTAAAACAAAGACTCTCTGCAGGCAGGAACTTCTTTTTGCTTACTGCTGTATCCCCAGCTCCTAAAACATAAAAGGAGTTCAGTAAATAGTTACTGAGTAAAATGAATGAATCTTCCTCAAAATGTTGGTAGGTTATACCACATGCGAAGGCGGTGCTCTTTCCTGTGAGGTTTTGGGGTGTGTGTGTGTGTGGTGGGGGTGGGGGCGGTGTTTTGCTACTTCTTCAAATACTTCTAGGGTTATGAATTTTTTTTTTTCTTTTTCAGATGGAGTCTCGCTCCATCGCCCAGACTGGAGTGCAGTGGTGCCATCTCGGCTCACTGCAACCTCTGCCTCCCTGGTTCAAGCAATTCTGCTGCCTCAGCCTCCCCAGTAGCTGAGATTACAGACGTGCAACCCATAACTTGTTTACTCATATTTTTCTGAACAGTAATTGATTTCACCTAGACTTTCAAATGTGTTAACATAATGATATACACAGTCTTTCTTTTCATTTGTCTTATTTATTTATTTATTTATTTATTTATTTATTTATTTATTTTAGGGACAGGGTCTTGCTGTGTCACGCAGGTTGGAGTGCAGTGGCACTATCAGAGCTCACTGCAACCTAGAACTCCTGGGCTCAAGTGATCCTCCCGCCTCAGCCTCCTGAGTACCCGGGACTACAGCTGCATGCTGCCACACCCAGCACTTTTTTATAATTTTAAAGTATTTTTCCTCTGTCTGGTTTTAGTTTTTATTTGTATCTTTTCTCTTTTGTTCTTGACTAGACTTTTAAAGGATTGCTAATTTTATTGACTTTTAAAAGAAACAGATGTTTCTAAAACTCTGATTTCAGATAAAAGCAGACGTTAATAAGAACTTTTGTCTTGTTTTTTTTTTTTTTTTTAAATAGACAGGTCTTGCTCTGTCACCCAGGCTAGAGTGCAGTGATGTGATTACAGCTTACTGCTTCTTCAAACTCTTGGGCTCAAGAGATCCTCCCACCAGGCCTCCCAAAGCACTGGGAATACAGGTAGGAGCCACTGCACCTGGCCAGTAAAAGTTTTTATAATTACTTCAGTTGAATACTTAGATAATATATTTTTTATCTTTTAGGTTTTCTAATAATACATTGAAGCTATACATTTTCCACTGAGAATTAATTTGATTACATCCGTAAGTTTATAGATCCAGGACTCTAATTTTTATTTCTAATATCCTATAATTCCACTTGCTTTCTATCATTCAAAAGATCTTCTGGTGGCTACCATTTCCCTTTTACTATGCTGTTTTGGATTTAGCTTTTTGGTAGCTGGACTTCAAGATAGCCCATATCCCTTATGTAATCATCTCCTACACTGGATCCAAGTTAGTCTGTATGATTAATACAAGATGGCAGAAATGATGACATGTGGCTTCTGAGCCTACATCATAAAAGACTTGTGGCTTCGCGTGAACCCGGCGGGTGGAGCTTGCAGTGAGCCAAGATCGCGCCACTGCACTCCAGCCTGGGCCACCAAGCAAGACACCGTCTCAAAAAAAAAAAAAAAGAAAAGGGAAAAAAGAAAAAAAACACCTGTGGCTTCTGCCTTGTTGCCTGTCCCTGGGATTACTCTCTCTGGGAGAAACCAGGTGTCATGTCAAAGGGACACTCAAACAGCTCTGTGGAGAGTTCAGTGCAATGAGGGACTAAGGTCCCCTCCCACAGCTGTGTCGGGAACTTGAGGGTGGACCCCCAAGCCCAGTGAAATCTTCAGATGACAGCAGCCCCAGCAGCACCTTGATTGCAGCTTCATGCGTAATCCTAAAACAGAAAGTTTCAGCTAATCTGCCTCCTCATTTCTGACTCACACAAACTGTGAGATTCAAAAACATGTTGGTTATGTTAAGCCCCCATGTTTTGGGGTAATTTGTTACACAACAATAGGTAAGTAATATAATTTTAAAATATATTTTATCTCATTTCAATTGGATTTTGGAAGGGAAAGAAAGAAAATATATGGGATCAGTCTGTCTTCCTGATCCAGCTCTTTCTTTAGCTTAAAATATTTCCCATCACCGGGGTCTTAACTGTGTAAACAAAACAATTGTATTCACAAAGAGAAAAAGACTGGGAGACATAGGTGTTCCTAAAGGGAAAGTGTTAGTATTCAAATTCCACCCAGCATTTCAACCTTTGTAAATTTGTATCTCTACTAAGGCACACAATTATTTATATCAGAACAAATAAACGTCAAGCACATTGACTTGAGTATAAACACAAGAACATTGAGGTCAACAGGTTGCTTGGCAACTAAAGAAAGAAGCAAAACAGTAGCTTCACTCAGACACCATAACCATCATCTCATCCTGGATGCAACTGTTGTGGTTAACAGTTGAGTATTTCGTGGTGATAGGGGGTCGACTATCATATTCTCTCTTGTTTTGTCTAGATCATGTTATTCTTATGTATAGCACCTTGAATTGAAATGATTACTCTCATTCCACTCTTTTAGTTGTTCTAAAACTTTGTTTTAGGAATTTTTCCTCTTTCATTTTCTCCTTCATCTCACCTCCTTGATGACTCGGCCCCTTTTTTTTTTTTTTTGTCTTTTTTTAGACAGGGTCTCACTCTGTCACCCAGACTGGAGTGCAGTGGCATGATCTTGGCTCATTGTAACCTCTGCCTCCTGGGTTCAAGAGATTCTCCTGCCTCAGCCTCCCAAGTAGCTGGGACTACAGGCGTGTGATACAATGCTTGGCTAATTTTTTTGTATTTTTTGTTTTAGTAGAGACAGAGTTTCACTATGTTGGCCAGGCTGATCTTGAACTCCTGACATCAAGTGATCCGCCCGCCTTGGCCTCCCAAAGTGCTGGGATTACAGGCATGAGTCACCGCACCTGGACCCCTTGGCTACTATTATGTCTCCACTGTGCAGCCCACACAAAAATTTTTCCGCCCAAAGTTTTCATCTACATCTGGGTTTGGATGTTTGGGAGGAAACCTCTGCTTTTCCTTTGTTTCTAGATAGATTAAAAAAAATTAATTCCACTTACTTTACATGTGTCTCTCTGGGAAATGTGGCTACATGTATCTCTTTTCAAATGGAAACTGTTTCCTGGAAAATATTTGAAAAAGTTACATTGTAGAAAATTAGACTGTAATTTTCTGTGCTGCCAAATTCGCACCAAACTTTAGTTGCAGTATTTCCTGCTTGTTGTAGTTTCACAAATGTATAAGCTTGCATAACGGAACATCTGAGACCTACATGTAACCTTTTCCTGTTACTTCTGAGTGATTTACTTCAACTGAAAATTTATGACCTGTGCTAAACAGGATAGTATAATTGCAGAACTCAGGAATTAGAATAGTGGCCAGGCGCAGTGGCTCACGCCTGTAATCCCAACACTTTGGGAGGCCGAGATGGGTGGATCACCTTAGGTCAGGAGTTCGAGACCATCCTGGCCAAATGGCAAAACCTTGTCTCTACTAAAAATACAAAAATTGGCTGGGTGTGGTGGCAGGTGCCTGTAATCTCAGCTACTCCAGAGGCTGAGGCATGGAGAATCGCTTTAACCTGGGAGGCAGAGGTTGCAGTGAGCCGAGATCATGCCATTGCACTCCAGCCTGGGCAACAGAGTGAAACTCCATCTCAAAAACAAAAAACAAACAACAACAACAACAACAAAAAGATTTAGAATAGTGTATTCCAGAATATTGAAATTTTAACACATTAGGTAAATTAAGTAGAATTCTCACAATGCCATAAGCATAGCCTGTGTACCCAGACATGAATGGATTCAAATCTTGGATGTGTGTATCAGTTGTTGGACACTTGACGTGGTTTCCTCTGTACAAAGAAAATAGGGCCAGGCATGGTGGCTCATGCCTGTAATCCCAGCACTTTGGGAAGCTGGGGTGGGAGGATTGCTTGAGGTTGGGAGTTTGTGACCAACCTGGACAACATAGTGAGTCTCTGTCTCTATATAAAAATAAAAGAATTAGCCAGGTATGGTGGCACGTGCCTGTGGTCCAAGCTACTTAGAAGGCTGAGGTGGGAGGATTGCTTGAGCCCAGGAATTCAAGGCTGCAGTGAGCTATGAGTGTGCCACTGCACTCCAGCCTGGGTAACAGAGTGAGACCCTATCTCAAAAAATGGGGGGCAAATAATAACTTCCCTTATAGAGTTATTTCAGAGTTAAATGTAGTAACATATTGAAGAGTAAGTGCTACAATTTAAGTGCTCAAAACCTGTTGATTTTATACACATGCACAATACTATGATAACGTTTTCTAGCTATACTGATTTCTAACAGGTTTATACTATTTATATTCTAATTCATGCCATTGCACTATTTAGATAATAAAATGTGTATAAAGTGTGTTTAAAGTTGCTATTTTATAGTAAAATAGTAACTTTAAAACTCCCATGCTTTGAAAATTTTAAATGATATCCTTCCAACTTTAAGTTACATCATAAGTAAGGGGAATATAGTTAGGACAGCACTTAGAGAAATGGATGGGAAATGGAAATATTGTACTCAAGATTAGCCACTTGCAATTTATTAAACACACACACGCATGCATTTGACAAACTAGCAACGTATATGTCTCAAACATTATCTAAGTTGCTTAAAACGTGGTGTTAATGAAATGAAGATTGGCAGCTTTTTGTAAGAAAAAGAAAACTCTCCAATTTCTTCTGGTGGCTGGGAAAGGAGCTCAAGAACTGTGGTTGAAGGAATAACCCACACTAGTACCACAGCTGAATAAACAAAGCAAATGCTTGTTCAATTACCCCTGAGTCAGTAGCTTTATATTCCCTTATAGAGGGCAGAACATGCACTTTCTAAACGTCTAAAACCTGGAATTAGTGCCTGTAACCTCAGCAATACCAAGGACATGAAATGTAGGGATACAAATTGTTCCCATTTCTATCTAAAGATAATATTTTTTAGGCCAGGCAAGATGGTTCATGCTTGTAGTCCCAGCACTTTGGGAGGCCGAGACAGGTGAAACACTTGAGGCCAGGAGTTCAAGACCAGCCTGGCCAATATGGTGAAATCCCATCTCTACTAAAAATACAAAAATTAGCTGGGTGTGGTGGTTTGCACCTGTAATCCCAGCTACTCGGGAAACTGAGGCAGAAGAATTGCTTGAACCCTGGAGACAGAGGTTGCAGTGAGCCAAGATTGTGCGACTGCACTCTAGCCTGGGTGACAGTGAGACTCTGTCTCAAAAAAAAATTAATAATAATATTTTTAAGAAACCCTACAAACTGAACATTACTTTATAAAATATCTGCTTTAGCTTGTATTATAACTCTCATCACAGGGTGACTGTGTCAATTATGAGAGAGACCAACAATTAGGGTTAAATATTGTACTATCATATTGTATATGTGGTTTCTTGCCTTACAATTCATATCATAATTCGTACTTAAAATTATTTAAAATAGTTTCTAAGACCTTCCCCTACATTTGACATTAGGAACTTACCCTTCTAGCTTTCTTAAGCCTCCTCCCCTCAGTGAGGTTAGTGTAGAAAGGAAGAGAAGAATGAAGTTAATTGAAGGCAGGGCCCACTCAATGAGTAGCCACTGAGATGGGAAGCCAGAGAATGTCTAAATGGACTCTGAGGATGTTTCCCTTTTTTCATTAATTCGTCAAATATATGTTGAGTATCTGCTAGATGCTAGATCCCAAGCTAGGTAAACAGCGAACAAAGTAGATATGACTCTGCCCCCATTTAATTTAATTTTTTTTTTTTTTTGAGATGGAGTCTTGCTCTGTCGCCCAGGCTGGAGTGCAGTGGTGCGATCTCGGCTCATTGTAAGCTCCACCTCCCAGGTTCAGGCCATTCTCCTGCCTCAGCCTCCCGAGTAGCTGGGACTACAGGCGCCTGCTATGGCGCCTGGCTAATTTTTTTTTGTATTGTTTTTTTTCAGTAGAGACGGGGTTTCACTGTGTTAACCAGGATGGTCTCGATCTCCTGACCTCATCATCCACCCATCTCGGCCTCCCAAAGTGCTGGGATTACAGGCTTGAGCCACCGTGCCCAGCCCATTTAATTTATATTCTAGTGGGGTAGATGGTAAATAAACAAGTATGACACACATAATTTCAAATTGTCCTCAGTGCAACAAAATGAATAGGGTACTGTGTTAAAGAATAACAGGATGGATCAGGACAGGTGCTGTGGTTAACACCTGTAATACCAGCATTTTGGAAGGCTGAGGCAGGAGGATTACTTGAGGCTAGGGGATTGAGACTAGTCTGGGCAACATAGTGAGACTCCCATCTCTACAAAAAACAATTCTAAAAAATTAACCAGGCATGGTGGTGTGCACCTGTAGTCCCAGCTACTTGGGAGGCTGAGGTAAGTGAATCATTTGAGCCCAGAAGTCCAATTTTACAGTGAGTTATAATTGCACTACTGCACTCCAGCCTGGGTGACAGAGCAAGATCCCATCTTAAAAAAACAAAATCAAAACCAAAAAACAAAAAAAGCAACCCCATATTTTGTCCTCTGATCCCCCAGTAATTCAATAAGACTATGGCTTTCTTCCTGAGATCTAGCCAACCCATATTGCATGGGCCAAAGCGTACTCTTAGAAGAAAAGCCACATAAGTGAAGCTTTTACCCAGTTTCTTCCTGCTTTTTAAAAAAAGTCTGAAAATTAAAAAAAAAAAAATTCTTTTCTGTTTAAAGATGAGATCTTGCTAAGTTTGCACAGGTCAGAGCACAGTAGCTATTCGCAGGTGTGATCACAGTGCACTATTTGAACTACTTGAGCCTATTGTAGACTTTTTTGAATTTCTTATCTTCCCAACTCCTGGGCTCAAGCCATCCTTCTCCTTCAGTCTCCCAAGCAGCTGGAATTACAGGTGTGTGCCATTGCACAGTTCAGTTTTGACCTGATTTTAGTCACCCTCGAGTGCCTTTAAATCATTTTCAAAAACTATTTCAGCATTTGTAGTTGTTGTTGAAAGGAAGCTCAGCATGATACAAGGTACTCCACTATTACCAACATAAAAGCTCTGCAAGTAGTATTGTTGTTAGTGAGTATTGGCAGGTTTGTTTGGTAGATGCTACGTGGTACCTATTAGGAAGCTATTAACAGCACATAACCAAATTGTCTCATTTATCCTTATTTCACCTCAAAGTAGGGAGAAAAGGAGAAGTATCACTCTTTTCACTGCACAAATGTAAAAACACGCAATAAAGAGAAGGGAGAAAGGTATTTATCATTAGAGCATTTTAGTCAATGAGCTGGGATTAGACCCCAAGCCTTTATATTTATATTGTTCTTGTTGGACAAGTTAAAATCTATAAAGCTGTTAAAGTTAATCAGATTTATATAAATGTGCATATCCTCAGTTACTGGAAATCCTCATTTCAGATTCTACATTTTGATCATTTAATTTAAACTACAAATGAGACTCAATTTTGCATTATCCATTAGGAACATTTCTCAGCTGAAAAACTGTTAAAAGAGTACTATTAGTAAAGTAGTGGTTTTTAAGGTAACATGTACAAATCAACACTTTTCCAAGCTCAGAATATAAAATGAAAATATCAGGTAAGAGAGACAGCATTCCCTAAGTTACAACAACAAACCAGAAACATAAAATCCTTGGGAATTAATAAGGTAATATGCTAGAAATGTTGAATATTTTAATGCTTTAGAGCAAGCAATGTTTTGAAATATTGATACTATCTAAATTAACCAATAAATCAAAAGATATTCCAATCAATTGAAGGCAAGGAGGGGGGCAAGGAGACTTGATAGATTAGTTTGCAGGTCATTAAGAGGTTCAAGAAGTAGCAAGGGCAATTTTAGAAAAGAATAGAAAATATCAGTACCTTTATAATACATTTTACTGTGTAGCACAATAAAAATGAAATGTGTTATAATATACCACAATGGTAAAACAGTGTGGCAACATAAAAGCTATAATGGTTAAAACAGTGGGGCAGTAAAAAGAAAGAGACATGGTAATGGTATAGTGAGGACAGTATGTAGAAAAGTTTAGTATATAATGAAAGTATTTCACATCAGTGTCACATGGTATTTGGACAAATAGAAAGACATTAAACAAAGCTGGATGTATACTTTTTATACCAAAATCTGTGCCAGCTCTGCAGAAAATGTAAATGCTGAAATATAAGTAAAAGGTATTAGAAGAAAACATGAATCAATATAGTTATAATTTTGGTATAATATCTTTCCAATGTAACAGAAAAGCACATAAGCCTTTCTACTCTATTTGGAATGTAAATAAACTCTTAATCAAAAAAAAAAAGTGCTTGCTAGTTAAGGAAAAGTTTCAAGACAGAACCTCTTTTTTCCTCCCTCTGAACTATGAGTAAGCTCTTAACACCCAGAGAGAAAAAGCTGAGAATTCTACCAGAGCTCATAACTTAAACTTATAAACTTAACTAGGGCTTATAAACTTAAAATCTACTAGGGCTTATTTCACTACAGCTTATATTAATCTCATCCTTGCTGTATTTAAAATTCTGTCCTACTGAAAAAGAGGGAATACTAGAGTTAATGTTCAATTTCAAGAGATTCAAAATTTTTTTTTTTTTTGGAGACGGA
>NW_016823660.1:1527522-1533369 GCF_001698545.2 Rhinopithecus bieti
GGGTTTACGCCATTCTCCTGCCTCAGCCTCCCGAGTAGCTGGGATTACAGGCGCCTGCCACCTCGCCTGGCTAGTTTTTTGTATTTTTTAGTACAGACGGGGTTTCACCGGGTTAGCCAGGATGGTCTCCATCTCCTGACCTCATGATC
The DNA here is from genome assembly GCF_001698545.2 of Rhinopithecus bieti. Taxonomy (NCBI): domain Eukaryota; kingdom Metazoa; phylum Chordata; class Mammalia; order Primates; family Cercopithecidae; genus Rhinopithecus; species Rhinopithecus bieti. The sequence continues at coordinate 1,527,672 of NW_016823660.1, forward strand.
CGCCCGTCTCGGCCTCCCAAAGTGCTGGGACTACAGGCTTGAGCCACCGAGCCTGGCCGAGATTCAAAATTTTAAAACTATGAATTAGACCTCAAAAAACAGTTACTCTATACTTTTTAAGGTGCGAATTTGAACATTGAACCTTTGCATGTAAGTAAAAGTCAGTTGTCATTAGATTTGATTTTACTTATTTTTTTCTTAAAAAAATCAAAATTAAATCTGACTGAGCTGAGATTTTTTTATTAGCCACGCATCAAGACTGTATTATATTAATGAAGCACTAGAAGTTTGAGTCAAATAAGAAAAGCATTCATGGTTCTCAGCACAGAACAACACTGTACATGAGGACAAAAACGTCTTTGCTGATTGGATGGAGACAGAAGCCTGCATCAATTTCAACAACTGAAAGATACAAAAGCATTTGCTTGTTCAACAGGTCAGGGACTGAGGAAACCCCAAGTCAAATGCCATTTATTTCCTCTTATCTTGTAAGGAGTTATTATCTGAGCTCTTTCTGGTCCATGGAATTCTTCCAATCACCTCTGTTCTGAATGATACAATCAGTGCACACTCACGAATATAATGTCAGGGACAATAGCTGCTAGTGTGCTGAGCAGCCAGGCCCTGATTTGGGAATAAAAATTTCAATTGGTTCTTGACTTGAAAATTTATGTTCTAAACATGTCCCTAGATGGTCTCAGCATGATTCATCCCCATTGGTTAAAAATAGAAACCTCACTGGAAAAATAAGAGCTAGATTAAACAGCTTCTGTAAAATAAATAAATAAATAAATTAGAACTCAGATAAATCCGTATATTTGGGTCTTTAAAAACTGTTACAAAAAATCAAAGGTTGTTATTTCTTTCTTTATCCAGCTCTTCCTATTAGTCCATGAATTGAAGAAGTTCTTTATCAAGTTTCTAAGCTGGTTTGCCAGTTTTCTTTTATGGTCAGATAAGAAGAAATACGAATTCTTTTTTTTTTCTAGCTGCATTTTTTTTTTCAATTCTTTTGCTAATGACAGTCCAATGAATTTGAAACGAGCTAGGTAGAAGGGTTAATATTTACATTTTTAATATCTCTTTCCGAAACAGCTTCTCACAGTTTAGGTAAGACTTTTTTACCTCTTTGACAAGTTGAAATCAAAACCTGAGAGGATCTAAGACTTCCCAGTTCCTAGTTTGGACTTTGCTGGATTCTGAGCTATTTTTACCCCTGGCTTAGAGCCATCTGGTTTCCCTTTGAAGGTTCACGTTGGTGTTCTTCGCTGCAGCTGGTCACATGTGCTTTACTTTCCCAAGTAAATGCTGGCGACCTGGGGAGGAATGTGTCCAGACTCTGCTGGCATCTCGGCCTCACCATGTCCTTCCCTGGTCATTGATACCGTTCCTAGTCATGGCTGAGTCCTGGGCTTAATAGCCACTAGCACTTCAGCTCTTTCTTGCATCTAAGCATTGAAGCTTTTTCTGGTCTATGGGATTTAATAGAACGTCAGTGCAGCAGACAGAGCCCGGGAGCTGGGGTTCGCAAACTCTCTGGTGAACCGACTGGCATGTACCCTGGCAATGTGGCCCAGCACTTTCTGCCACTTGGCTTTGCTGTTGAGAGCATTGTGCCAGGTGAATGTTAAGGAACTGAGTGCCTTGTCACAGTAAAACTATGCTGTGGACAGGCAATTTCAAAAATGTATTTTCAAGGCCGACTTAGGGGAAAGAATAAATCATCTTACTATGTGATATTAGCCTTAGCCAGGGCTTGCTCTGCTGATGGCTGTAACTTAGCACTGCCAAGAAAGTCCCTTCTAATGATCTGGACTCCTTTGTTTGTCTTTTCCTTTTTAAAACTGAGCTTGGAGCAGTGACTGTCACCATTTGTAGAAGTATAAGTTTCTTTGCCTTATCAACACCTTCCTTCAATTAATATTTATAGCGTGCCTGAAGGATCGATGTTGTACCCACACCTTTGACTTCTCACGTTTACAATTGGTAGCAAGGAGGAACAGCAGCTGCTTTCATTTGTAGCAGCCCTTCTCTGCAAGACGAACAGTGGTCTTTTTATTCTGCCACACTGATTGATTTCCTAAAGGTCTTTTGGTGACAGTGCCTCCTGGAAGTACAGAAAAGCCCTAATAATTGATATGGGATTATATAAATAAAAAGAAGAGATTTTCACAACTGAAAAACATTTCTCTGCATTGTCACATCTACCCCAAATCTTTGGTGTGCAGCTCCAGAATAGGGTAACCACATACAGAAAGCAGTGAGCTTATACATGCCTGGAGATGGAGAAGAATGGGCTATGCCGTGTCCTATAAAGTTAACTTAATTGCTGCATGCCAGATTTTTCTCTTTAATGATTTCTTTTGCTTTTCTTTTCTTTTCTTTTCTTTTTTTTTTTTTTGAGATGAGGTCTCATTCTATCACCCTGGCTGGAGTGAAGTGGTACTACCATAGCTCACTGCAGCCTTGAACTCCCGAGCTGAAGCAATCCTCCCACTTCAGGCTCCAGAGTAGCTGGGACTACAGGGGTTCACCACCATGCCTGGCCAATTTTTAAATTTTTTTGTAGAAATGTGGTCTTGCGGCCAGGCGCGGTGGCTCATGCCTGTAATCCCAGCACTTTGGGAGGCTGAGTCAGGTGGATCATTTGAGGCCAGGAGTTTGAGACTAGTGTGGCAACAGGCAAACATGGGAAAACCCCATCTCTACTAAAAATACAAAAATTAGCCAGGTATGGTGGCACATGCCTGTAATCCCAGCTATTTGGGAAGTTGAGGCAGGAGAATCCCTTGAACTGGGTGAACTGGGGAAACAGATGTTGCAGTGAGCGAGCTGAGATCATGCCACTGCACTCCAGGCTGGGCAACAGAGCAAGACTTGGTCTCAAAAAAAAAAAAAGAAAAGAAAAGAAAACGAGTGAAATGGGTTATTACTATGTTGCCCTGGTTGGTCTCAAACTCCTGTCCTCAAGTGGTCCTCCTGCCTCTGCCTTCTAAAGTGCTGAGATTACAGGCATGAGCCACCGCACCTGGCCAAAAATGTTCTTAATATTGTTATGAGTCATTCCTTATTCCCTAGATATCTTTTATTACAAATGCTTCTACTACTTATTACAATACTACTTTCAACTACTAGCTAATGTTACTGCCTCTGACCATGAGGCAAACTCTGTGCTAAGCCATATACTGTATAGTGGTTAAGAACACAGGCAGCTGGCACAGTAGCTCACACCTATAATCCCAGAACTTTAGGAGGCCAAGGCAGGAGGATCACTTGAGCTCAGGAGTTCAAGACCAGCCTGGGCAATATAGCGGGACCTCCATCCCTATAAAATGTATTAAAATTAGCCAGGTAAAGTGGCATGTCTGTAGTCCCAGCCACTTGAGAGGCTGAGGTGGGAGGATCACTTGAATTGGGGAGGTCCAGGCTTCAGTGAGCTGTGAACACAGGCTTTGGAACTGGACTGTTGGTTCAGATCTCAGTTCTATCACTTATAGACTTAGGGAAGTCTATAACCTCTCTGTGCCTCAGTTTCTTCATCTGTTAAAAAGGGGCTAATAACAGATCTCCTAGGATTTATAGAGAGGATTAGATTCACTCTGCGATGTATAAACCAGTGGGTAGGGTTCTGGATACTTGCGAACTTGAATGGGAAAAATTAATTACATCTATGCCCATCAGTTTTTCAAAGTCATGGCATTGTTAAACCTGTCTCCCGTTCTCATTACTAAATGTATTTAAAAAGAAGCATCTTTATTACCATATTACTTTTTATTCTTTTGGCAGCTGTCTCAGTATATTTTGTTATCCTATATGTTCTATTTTATGCATATAGAATTCTTATTCTGAGAAGGAGTGGAGAGGCTCCACTAAATTGCCAAAAGTGCCTGTAGTGCAGAAAAATTAAAGAACCCTTGAGTGAAAATATGTGCCAAGTACTTAGAACTATTCCTGGTACATAATAATCATACTATCTATGTTTGCTATTGTCTTAGTCTGTTTGAGCTTCTATAACAAAACGCCATAGCCTAGGTAGCATCCAGATTACAGAAATTTCTTTCTTGCAGTTTTAGAGACTGGGAAGTCCAAGATCAAGGCGCTAGCAGATTTGGTGTCTGGGGAGGGCCTGTTGCCTGGTTCATAGACGATGTCTTCTCTCTGTGTCCTCACATGGCAGAGGGACCAGGGAGCTTTCTGGGGCCTCTTTCAGTACAGTACTAGTCCCCTTCAGAAACTTCATGACCTAGTCACAGCCCCAAAGACCCTACCTCCTAATGTTATCAACTTGGGGGTTAAGATTTCAACCTATGAATTTTGGCAGTAGACATTTAGATCATCACAGCTATTGTTATTATCTCATTTTAGTCTTCATAACAACTTAAGAGGTGAATATGGCTATTATCATCTCACTAGGGTATATGGTTATGAAGGCAGATACTTTTTCTGTTTTGTTCATTGTGTATCCCTAGAACCCAAAATGTGCATGGCACATAGTAGATATTTAATAATATCTAATGAATGTCTGCATCCCAATTTTGCAAAGAGGACAGCAGGGCTTGAAGAGGTGGCTTATCATACCATATTCAGTCACCCTGCATCCAAGCCATCAAGCTCCATCAATGTGGCTCCAGGACTGGAGACTGAACTTCATTCATTGTCTCCCAGTCATTTCATGACTCTCTCTCTCTCTCTTTTTTTTTTTTTTTTTTTTTTTGGTAGCAACAGGGTCTTGTTATGTTGCCCAGGCTGATCTAGAACTCCTGGCCTCAAGCGATCCCTTCCACTAAGCCTCCCCAAGTACTGGGACTACAGGCTTGAGCCACTGTGCCTAGCCCATTTCACAATTGTTAGAGCAGCATTTTTTTCCTAAGCTTAGAAATTGCATCCTGGGGAAAACAAAGCCCAATTTTGGCTGGGATTTCTTTCTTTATTTTTTTTCCGAGACAGAGTCTCACTCTGTTGCCTAGGCTAGAGTACAGTGGTGCGATCTGAGGTCACTGCAGCCTCCAACTCCTGGACTCAATTGATCCTCCTACCTTAACCGCTCAAGTAGCTGGGACCACAGGTGTACACTACCAAGACCAGCAGATTTATTTTTCTTTTTTGTAGAGATGGGTCTTATTATGTTGCCCAGGCTGGTCTCGAACTCCCGGCTCAAGCAATCTGCCTGTCTTGACCTCCCAGAGTGCTGGAACTGCAGGGGTCTTCTTAATGAAACAATGGAGGCAGAAGGTGACTTTGAGATGATGTACAGAACTGAGCAACCCCAATCTCACCAGGTCTTACCAATAATTTAACACAAATAAAACTATATTAACATGTGAGTGCTCCTAGTTTTCCCTTTACACATCTGCTAAAGGAAATTTTGTCTTCTTCAGCTTGGTTCGTGGGTTTCTATGGTGCAGGATCTGGGCTTGGAGAAACTAGAGAAGTGACAGAGTGTGGCTGTGCTCCAGAAAGGACTGAGTTTTACCCCTGGGAAAGGCCAAACAGTAGAAATCAAAGGAAAGAGACAGTGGCAAGGAGAGACAAGCCCCACAAGAGCAGGGTGTCAATGAGAGCCAAAAGTAACAGAGAGAGGTTGGGGCCTGGCTGCCTTTCTATGGAGAGTGGTTTTCAGATGGGGAGAGAGGGTTTTCAAAGACTTTTGTGCAAATCTTCTGATCCTTCAAGAGTCATAAGCATAAATATATATATA
>NW_016823660.1:1533749-1537712 GCF_001698545.2 Rhinopithecus bieti
TATATATTTTTTTTTTAGAAAACAGGAAAATGTTAATAACTTGAACTTGACAACCTCTGATCTAATGTTTATTTTAATACTACTTCTTCAGGGCAGGAACCACAAAGACATCCAGCTTTTATACAGATAATAATATCCAATCTGTTTCAGCAACACACAATCTCCACCTGTACTTGATCTCTCATTCCCACTTCTCCTTGCCATGGTCAATTGCCTGCTAAGTTGATTGCAAGTCCTGGAGTGTAGGGCTCCTTATATAAATGGAACGTTTGTCATGTCCCTGGATCTGTGACTCATTTTGTCACACGGCCCCGAAGTGGCACAAAATGCATCTAATGTCTTTCCAAGGTTCCTCAGAAAAGCAGGTTTTTATCTTCTGTGAGTATCTACACAGCTAAACACACACACACACACACATACACGCACACACGTCTACGAAAACAAGTCATAGCTTACAGATATAATGCAGTCTAAATAAATTCTCTAAAAATTTTCTGGCTAGGCATGGTGGCTAACACCTGTAATCCCAGCACTTTGGGAAGCCGAGGTGGGTGGATCGCCTGAGGCCAGGAGTTCGAGACCAGCCTGGCCAACATGGTGAAACCCCGTCTCTACTAAAAAGTATAAAAATTAGCCGGGCGTGGTGGCACATGCTTGTAGTCCCAGCTACTCAGGAGGCTGAGGCAGGAGAATCACTTGAACCTGGGAGGTGGAGGTTGCAGTGAGTTGAGATCACACCACTGCACTCCAGCCTGGGTGACGAACAAGACCCTGTCTCAAAAAAAAAAACAAAAAAATTTCTGTTAAACAATACCCTAATCTGAAGGACTTAGAATGGTAGTGAAAGGTTTTGACTTTGACATGAGGCAGACCAGTTTGACTCCCAGCTCTGCCAATTATTCATCATCTAAATTTGGGCAATTAAAATAATTGCTCTAGCCTCAGTTTTCTTATCTATAAAATAGGACTAATAACATCTATCCCATGATGTCTACTGTGAGGACTGCATACAATAATACAGGAAGATGTGTATTGCGTGTTCTCTGTTACTGTTACTTAACATGGAACAATTTAGATGTTTGGAGCAATAACATGAAAACAGCTTTTCTCATATGGTGTCTATTTTCATATCTAAAATGAACTTTTTTTCATTTGTTTTCCAGAACAATCTGCCCCAAATATATATCCTAGTCTCTATTTTTTTGGAGGAGAGGAAACTACATATATATTTCAGATGTCAGCTTTTCTTTCTGGTTTCTACCAGCTGCATTAAGGTTTCAAATCTTTCAGATCCAAGTGTTGGCCTGAGCTATGGCTCTGGGAGTGAGGAGCTGCCTATCTCCCCATTGGGGAAGAAGCTTCTCCAAGCACCGCGCATTGTCAGAGTGGGCACGGAGCCTGAGCATGTCCTGTGCCATGCATAGCTCTGGGGGACACTCTGTCTGCCCCTGAATTGCCTCACTGTTGCAGTTAAGAAGATAAACCTCATCAGGGGCTATTACCAGTGCTGCCTTTTGTTCTAAACCACTGCAAAGGAACAGAAAAACAAACCAAAAACTGCACTAGTTTTAAAAATTCGAAGTGGAGAAATAGGAGATGTAGGCTTGATGTAGATATTAAGTAATTATTCTAAATTAGTGAAAACTGACAACTGAACATCACTGATTATGAAACAAAGATTTGGGACCCCCCCACCCCAAATAATGAAGAGTGATGTCAAGTAAAATTGATATGAAACATTGTGCAGTGATTTCAAGTTGACCCCCCTTCCACTGTTGATAGGTACTCGGTCACTTCAATAGTTTTATGTCTATTTTTTTCTTCAGGAGGCTTATTCTAAAGGTCCTCTTTTCACTATCATTGTAAAAAATAAAATAATAATTTTAATTATTTGACTTTGAAATAGTCTCTCTTTTTTCCTCCGGTCAGATTAATCGTCCTAAAATACCATTTTCCTGACAAGCTAAAAAAAAAAAAACTTCAGTAACACCTATTGATTTTAGGATCTGGTCCAAATTTCCCAGCCTGACAATCTAGGTCATTCCATGACCCTACAGAAATGTTTTGTTCCAGCTGGCATCCTCATTTCCTTCAGACATATACAGCTCATTGCTGTCTCAAACCTTTTATTCGTGATGCATCCCAAAAGGAACGCTGTCCTCCAGGATACCTTCTCGGCCCATTTCTCTCCTTAAATTAGTTTCTTTTTCTTCAATTCCTGTTGATCTCTCACACGTATCTTCTCCAGAGACACTAACTAACTCCTTTACATAGAGACATTCAGTGTGTGACTGGGGAATAGAAGTAACAGGCCTCCCTTGGGAACTTCAACAGAGCAGTTTCCCTTACTGAGGCAATAGAGGGCACCGAAAGAATAATTTGGGTGAATAAAATACATTTTTTTTTTTTTTTTTGAGACAAAGTCTCTCTCTGTTGCCTTGTCTCAGCCCACTGCAACTTCTGCCTCCTGGGCTCAAGATGTCCTCCTGCCTCAGCCTCCTGAGTAGCTGGGACCACAGGTGTGCACCACCACACCCAACTAATTTTGGGTATTTTAGTAGAGATGGGGTTTCTCCATGTTGCCCAGGGTGGTCTTGAACTCCTGGCCTCGAGTGATCCACCTGCCTTGTGGCTGTAATCCCAAAGTGCTGGGATTACAGACATGAGCTACAGTGCCTGGCTACAATGTGTATTTATATAAATGGCAGTGTCAACATTTAAATAACCCCTCTGAATTTATGTCCTGAATTTACTGAACAATACAGTTAACCGAATATATACAATCTCTCTCTCTCTCTGTTTTTTCCAGACCACCATGCTGGGCTAATTTTTGTATTTTTTTTTTGTAGAGACAGGGTTTTGCCATGTTGCCTAGGCTGGTCTTGAACTCCTAGGCTCAAGCAATCCACCTGCCTCAGTCTCCCAAAGTGCTGGGATTACAGATGTGAGTCACCATGCTGGCCTAAAATTCCTATGTAGGAAGATACAACATTGATATGGTTTGGCTCTGTGTACCTGATCAAATCTCATGTTGAAATGTAATCCGCAGTGTTGGTGGAGGAATCTGGTGGGAGGTGATTAGATCATGGGGTGGATTTTCCCCTTGCTGTTCTCATGACAGTGAGTGAGTTCTCATGAGAGCTGGTTGTTTAAAACTGTGTGGCACCTGGCCCTTCATCCTCTTCCTCCCACTCTGGCCATGCAAGACATGGCTGCATCCCCTTCACCCTCTGCCATGATTGTAAGTTTCCTGAGGCCTCCTCAGTCATGCCTCCTGTATAGCCTGTGGAACTGTGAGCCAATTAAAACTCTTCTTTATGTATTACTCAGTCTCAGGTATTTCTTCATAGCAGTGTAAGAACAGACTAATACAAACATGCAAATATTTTCAAGGAAAATATGTCTTTGACATAGATTTTAAAGCATCATGTTACATTTACAAATTGGTTCTTTCACAAATAGAAGTTATAAACTGCTTCTTGCAATATAACTTGTGAAGAGAAAACATACTCTGCTTGTCTACAGAGGGTGTATGAGATTTGAATTTGGCTTCACTTAAGTAAGACAAGTAAAAAACCTTTCCATCATCTGACAACTAGAAAGGCAGGGCTATGTATCTAAGAGTACTTTCACAAGAATAATCCTATTGCTTTTCTTTTCTTTTTTATTTTATTTTTTTGTTTTATTTTATTTTATTTTATTTTAAGATGGAGTCTCGTTTTGTTGCTCAGGCTGGAGTGCAGTGGCGTGATCTCGGCTTACTGCAAGCTCCACCTCCCAGGTTCACACCATTCTCCTGCCTCAGCCTCCCGAGTAGCTGGGACTACAGGCGCCCGCCACCAGGCCGGTTAATTTTTTGTATTTTAGTAGAGACGGGGTTTCACCGTGTTAGCCAGGATGGTCTCAATCTCCTGACCTCGTGATCCACCTGTCTCGGCCTCCCAAAGTGCTGGGATTACAGGT
>NW_016823660.1:1540311-1544320 GCF_001698545.2 Rhinopithecus bieti
AGAAGTTATAAACTGCTTCTTGCAATATAACTTGTGAAGAGAAAACATACTCTGCTTGTCTACAGAGGGTGTATGAGATTTGAATTTGGCTTCACTTAAGTAAGACAAGTAAAAAACCTTTCCATCATCTGACAACTAGAAAGGCAGGGCTATGTATCTAAGAGTACTTTCACAAGAATAATCCTATTGCTTTTCTTTTCTTTTTTTATTTTTATTTTTTTGTTTTATTTTATTTTATTTTATTTTTAAGATGGAGTCTCGTTTTGTTGCTCAGGCTGGAGTGCAGTGGCCTGATCTCGGCTCACTGCAAGCTCTGCCTCCCAGGTTCACACCATTCTCCTGCCTCAGCCTCCCAAGTAGCTGGGACTACAGGTGCCCGCCACCACGCCTGGCTAATTTTTTGTATTTTTAGTAGAGATGGGGTTTCACCGTGTTAGCCAGGATGGTCTTGATCTCCTGACCTCATGATCCGCCCGCCTCGGCCTCCCAAAGTGCTGGGATTACAGGTGTGAGCCACTGCGCACGGCCTTCTTTTATTTTTTGATATGGAGTGTTGCTCTTGTCACCCAGGCTGGAGTGCAGTGGTGTGATCTCAGCTCACTGCAACCTCTACCTCCCAGGTTCAAGCAATTCTCCTGCCTCAGCCTCCTGGGTAGCTGGGATTACAGGCACATGCCACCATGTCCAGCTAATTTTTGTATTTTTAGTAGAGATGGGTTTCACCACATTGGCCAGGCTGGTCTCGAACTCCTGACCTCAAGTAATCAACCTACCTTGGCCTCCCAAAGTGTTGGGATTACAGGAGTGAGCCACCACGCCTGATCCCTATTGCTTTTCAATACAGAAGCTTGATGTGGGCTGGTGTGCCATGTCATGTTATGCAGAGAAGGAAGAAGAAACAAGCATCAATGGAGACCTCATTATCTGTCAGGCACTGTGCTCAGTGCTTTGAAGTGTTGTCTCATTTAATGATCATAACATCCCTGTTCCATGGGTGTTATTATTTCCTCTGTTATGGTTGAGGAAATTCCAATTATAGATCAGTCCAAGAGTGGGATTCTTTATTTCAGTTCAAAGTAAACAAAATCATGATTTCCCATGGTAGTTGGAATGCCCGCTTTTTTGGGAGAAGTATATATAGTGAGGCATGAAAGTAAGTTTAAGGTTGCCAAGGTATAGTGAGGCATGAAAGTAAGTTTAAGGTTGCCAAGGCTCTAGATAGATGACACATGCTCATAATAGGCGATGGCACACGGAACAACAGCATATGGTTGTGCAGCTTGTGTACTGCACAGGGCACCACAGTCATGGCATAAGCACCACACGTTTGTATTTTTATTATGACACATTCCTGGCAGATGTCAGGGAAGTGTCTTGCTCTAATCAAAGCAGCAGAGCATAAGAATTTTCCAACAAATGGAAGGAAAGCATCTTGAGGAAGGGTGCCTTTTCTGAATTTGTGCCAAGGCAGCAACTGCTTGCATCAGGCATGGTGGCCACCCTGAAATCATGACCTACCCCATGCCTCTCCTAGCTGGTCTGTATTTAACTCACTTCCCTGCCACTGTATCAATGTGGTGAAATTTGCAAGGTTGCTATTACATGTGACTACTTTAGACTTTTCCTTTAATATGGTTTTGTTTAAAAATAAAAGGAATTTTGGTTAGAAGTCAGGAGAGTTGACATGACTACTTGGGAGCTAAATCAATCTTTACTGAAAACAATTTTTTACCCTATATTTTTTGATACAGGGTTTTGTTATGTCATCCAGCCTGGGATGCAATGGTGTGGTCACAGCTCACTGCAGCCTCGAACTCTTGAGCTCCAGCAATCTTCCTGCTTCAGCCTCGCAAGTAGCTGAGGCTACAGGCACTCACCACCAAGCCTAGCTATTTTTCTTTTTTTTTGGTAGAGATGGGCTCTCCCTGTGTTGCCCAGGTTGGTCTCGGACTTCCGGTCTCTAGCAAACCTCCCACCTTGGCCTCCCAAAGTGCTGGGATTACAGGTGTGAGCCATTGTGTCCAGCCAAATAAACAATTTTTATATATCTTGATTTCTTAAAATTTTGTTAATTCTGGGATTAGCATAGAAGCTTTTCTAGTATGTATAAATGGCAGATGCTAATGACAAGGATGCTCTTTGTTTTGGAATATCTGGCCTTAATTTTTAGGATATTGACTTCATCAGAGTAGCCTTTCTCTTGCATCACCTTCTTGGCATTTCAGAACTTTCTGACTCACAGTTCTTCCCCCTTTTATGAAAATGGTCACTTATACACATGTGTGGGTACAGCAGCAGGATTCTCCCACAGAACCCTGACCAGGACTCACAGATCCAGGCTCTGACTCCTCCCCAGGCTGAAGTAATGAGCTTTTCTCTTGACAAATTTGGAATATGGAACAGAGAGACTCAAAGTCTGACAGAAGACAGAGCTGAGTCACGTTAAAGGCAGCGCGGTATGGGAAAGAGCAGCTGAAAACTTAACTTTTCCTACTCAAGTCTTGTGGGTTCAAATCTTCCACTGATTCCTTGAGACACACCAGTATCCTTCATATGCGTGTCTATACACAAGTCCATACATATATATCATCTGCTTAAAATAGACTTTATTTTTTGGAACAGTTTTAGATTTACAGAAAAATTGGTAGTACAGAGAGGTCCCATGTGCTCTGCTCCTAGTTCCCCTTACTATAAACATATTGCTATGGTGCATTTGTTATAATTAATGAATCAGTACTGGTGCATTGTTAGCAACTAAAGTCCATACATTATTCACATTTTCTCAGGTTTTTTTTTTTTTTTTTTGAGACAGAGTATCACTTTGTTGCCCAAGCTGGAGTGCAGTGGCACGATCTCAGCTCACTGCAGGTTCTGCCTCCTGGGTTCAAGTGATTCTTCTGCCTCAGCCTCCTGAGTAGCTGGGATTACAGGTGTGCCACCACACCTGGCTAATTTTTGTAATTTTAGTAGAGATGGGGTTTCACTCTACCCCATGTTGGCCAGGCAGGTCTCGAACGCCTGACCTCAAGTGATCTGCCTGGCTCAGCCTCCCAAAGTGCTGGGATTACAGGCGTGTGCCACCGCGTCCGGCCACATTTTCTCAGTTTTTATGTGATATCCTTTTACTGTTTCAGGATCCTATCCAGGGTACCACATTACATTTACTTGTTGAGTCTCTTTAAGCTATGGCAGTCTCTCAACTATGTCTATCTCAAGACTTTCCTTGTTTCTGATGACCTTGGCAATATTGAGGAGTACTGGTCAAGTATTTTGTAAAATGCCTCTTGACTGGCATTTGTCTGATGTTTTCCTCATGATGGGGGTTAGGGGTTTAGGGGAGGAAGGCCATGCACACAGACAACATGACTTCTCGCCACTGTTGATGTTGACCTTGATCAGCTGGGTGAGATAGTGCTGGTCACGTTTTTCCACTGTAAAGTTACTCTCCCCACTCCCCTTTCTGTGCTACACTCTTGGAAGGAGGTCACTATGGGCAGCCACACTTAAGGGATGGGGAGGTATTCTTCACCTCTCTGAGGATGGAGTATTTACATAAACGATTTAAAATTCCTCTGCATGGGTGATTTGTCTCTTCTCCCAGCAACATACGTATTTTTAATTTGTATTACCTTGAAACAGTTCCTGTAGCTTTCAACAGCTAAAAGAAGCCCTTACAAACCGTCCAGTTCAGGAGATGCAAACTCAAATGTCTGCAGTGGCCAGGAGGGAAGTAGGAAGATGAGTGAAGTCAGTGGGCAGGGTGCGCCACAGACTGCAAAGCACGCGCCAGCTTGAAAAGGGGGCACAACGCTCTGCTTCAGGTAAACACTGCCACATGGAGGTGTGGGTCAACCTGCCCTTCCTTCCTTCCTTCCCTCCTTCTTTCTTTTTCCTTCCTTCCTTTTTTCCTTCCTCTCTCCTTCCTCCCTCATTTCTTTCTCTTTCCTTCCTTCCTTCCTTTTCTTCTCCTCCCTCCCTCCTTCCCTTCCTTCCCTCCCTCCCTCCCTCC
>NW_016823660.1:1544499-1587764 GCF_001698545.2 Rhinopithecus bieti
TCCCTCGCTCCCTCCCTCCGTCCCTCCTTCCTTCCTTCCTTCCTTCCTTCCTTCCTTCCTTCCTTCCTTCTCTCTGTTTCTCTCTCTTTCTATCTTTCTTTCACAGGGTCTCCAGGTTGTCACTCAGGCTGGAGTACAGTTGTGCAATCACAGCTTGCTGCAGCTTTAAACTCCGGGGCTCAAGCAATCTTTCTGCCCCAGCCTCCTGGGTAGCTGGTTCTACAAGTGTGTACCACCATATCTCACTAATTTTTATATTTTTTGTAGACATCCGGTCTTGCTATGTTGCTCAGGGTGGCCTTAAACTCCCAACCTCAAGTGATTCTCCTGGCTTCCCAAAGTGCTGGGATTACAGGTGTGAGACACCGTGCCTGGACTTTTTTCTTAAAAATAGAAACTTGGGAGTTGAACTTTTCCATGAAATCTCCTGATTTTGAAATGTTGGCAACAAATCAAACTTTCTACAAACTTTGTGCTCACCCTGAATAACTTCAGTTTGTAACTTCTTGGGTAGATTAATCACTGCACATAAATTATTAACAAGGAAATGGCCTCAGAAAAGTAAATGAGATGTCCGAGCTACACCACTAGCTTTAGTGTCTGAGGTAGAATTGTCATTCAGTGTTTCAATCTTACTGAACATACTTCTCTTTTGGAGATTCTTCAACAGTTTGCGATTGTTCTCAAAATCATTTGGACTTCATTCTAGATTCGCTGCCTTTAGTGAACATACGTGGAAGCCAGAACTCCTGCAACACCATCAAGCCCACTCCAGGAAGTGGTGCCATCAATCCTATTCAGAAACTATCTGCCTTGTTTTTCTTTGTTTCCTGCTGCATTCTACAGTTCATTTGCTTGTATAATCCTTATGTTACACTGGAGACAGACAGGGCCTCAGGCAAATACCTGTTTTGACAACGACTGCAAATGCACAAATAGAATTCTGTGAACTCTGAGAGGCTATGGATTTTGGCCTAAACATGTTTGTATTCTTTCCCACTAATCCAGAACCCACCACACTACCTGGCACATAGTAGGTGCTCAGTAAATGTTTGTTGAATGAACGACAGTCATTAATGACCTAAGATGAAGTATCATCAATACATAATAATATTAATAGAACCTAAGACAAATCAAATAGTGTGGAAATTAGAATATTCAGCATTTGCTAACAGGAGCCAGCCATTCTAAATAGCACAGAAGCTCTTAGTTTGAAAAGTTATTTGGTGCTGGGCCTAGTGGCTCATGCCTGTAATCCCAGCATTTTGGGAGGCCAAGGAAGGAGAACTACTTGAGCCCAGGAGTTTAAGACCAGCCTGGGCAACATGGCAAAACCCTGTCTCTATGAAAAAAAAAAAAAAATTAGCCAGTTATGATGGCACACACCTGCCGTCCTAGCTACTTTGGAGGCTGAGGTGGGAAGATCACCAGAGCCCAGGAAGTTCAGGTTGCAGTGAGCTGAGATTGTGCCACTGTACTCCAACCTGGGGGACAGAGCAGACCCTGTCTCAAAAAGAAAAGTTATTATTTGGCTGTTTACAGAGCATAATTAGAAACTTAAATTATAAATATCATAAATCGTTCTTCTCTGCAGGGATATTAACCTCTTTAGTAAATTCTTCAGCTATGTGATGTATATCTTACATTCTTAAATTTGTCACTATTTAGGATGTCTCTTTTGGTTACATTTTATTTTGTTTTATTTTTCTGAGACAGAGTCTTGCTCTGTCACCCAGGCTGGAGTGCAGCGGTGTGATCTAGGCTCACTGCAACCTCTGTCTCCCAGGTTTAAGAGATTCTCCTGCCTCAGCCTCCTTAGTAACTGTGATTACAGGTGTGCACCACCAAGCCCAGGTAATTTTTGTATTATTTGTAGAGATGGGGTTTCACCATGTTGACCAGGCTGTCTCCAACTCCTGACCTCAAGTGATCTGCCTGCTTTGGCCTCCCAAAGTGCTAGGATTACAGGCATGAGCCACCAGACCTAGCCTGGTTTTATTTTCTTAATGGTAGAATTTGCACTCATATGTATCAGAGAGTTAACTGTTAAGTTCCTTTGTTTCCTGCTCATATACCTGGGACAGGGAATTTTTGGATAGAGGTGCTAGTCAGGAGAAAGCTTTGAGTTAAGAAAATAGACACAATTAAGTGAAAGAGTCCCATCTTCTAAAGTAACATCTTTGCTGGAAGTGAAGCCTGGGTCCTGGAAACATCCTCTTTGTGTGCACATCCTCAAACTGCCCCTCCTGCTGTGGGGGTGCTGTTTTCTATGTTGCTATAGCTCATCTTTGCAAGTTTCCTTATCTTCAATGTGGAACAAGGAGTTAGTTTTCAAGTGGTGAGATAAGGAAGCTTCTGCTTTCCAGGTCAGCACAAATTAATTAATGCTGGCATAGTTTCTAGAATAACATAAGTGGTGCAAGAGTCACTTTGCTTGTGACGCTCCCTTGGGAGATCAACCTGGTAAGTACAAAGATGACTGAGCTTAATTAAATCTAAATTCTGAATGACTCATTTCACTATTTTTTCCTCAACGTTTCCATCACTGGCCTTCTTTCTGAATATAAAATGCTTATTCCAATTATACGTGTTATGAAGTGTTCATATATTTTGTTCTTACATAATGAGTATGGCTAAAAAGTGATGAGACTGGTTTTTTGGTACAAGGTAGAAGTGTTCTTAATTTATAATCATGCTGAGAGGTGAAGCCAGCTGGACTTCCTGGGTCAACTGGGGACTTGGAGAACTTTTGTCTTATAGGAGGATTGTAAAACACACCAATTAGCACTCTGTAGCTAGGATTGTAAAATGCACCAATTAGCGCTCTGTAGCTAGCAAGAGGATTGTAAAATGCAACCAATCAGCAGGAGTCTAAAAGTAGCCAGTCACCGGGAGGATTGAGAAAAGGGCACTCTGATAGGACAGAAACAGAGCATGGGAAGGGACAAATAAGGGAATAAAAGCTGGCCACTCCAGCCAGCAGCGACAACCCGCTCAGGTCCCCTTTCACGCAGTGGAAGCTTTGTTCTTTCGCTCTTCACAATAAATCTTGCTGCTGCTCACTCTTTGTGTCCGTGCCATCTTTAAGAGCTGTTAACTCTCAACGTGGACCATCTCCATTCTTGCAGTCAGTGAGACCATAAACCCACTGGAAGGAACCAATTCTGGACACAATGCCAGAAAAAAATTGATCATTTTTTCAAAAAAGCTAAATGCAAGTTAAAAAAATTATTTTGTAATCCCAACTTCAAATACTATAGATAAGAACAGTATTTTCAAAGTATCCAAACTGGTTCAACTTACAGTTTTCTAGATATGGGCAAGAGGGAGGATGGAGCATTATTTGACATGAGAATCTCAGTGTTTGTGTTTATGTGTGTGTATTAACACATCTATGCATTTTATTTAATTTTTTATTTTTGTAGAGATGGGGTCTTGCTATGTTGCTCAGGTTGGTCTTGAATTCTTGAGTTCAAGCAATCCTCCTACCTCAGCCTTCCAAGATGCTGGGATTACATGTATGAGACACTATGCGCAGCTGTATGTATATTTCAATCAAATGGACATATATATTACAGGACACAACTTGTTTGAATAATCAAAGACTAAATCACAAACAGGCAGAGGTTCCTCAGGTTAGCATACCAGCATTTAAGTAATTACCAGTCTCTTTAATGTGTTTTATTCAAGAAGTTCTTGGCGATGTTACTGTAACACATATGGTCACATACTATGCTGGGGACCACATATAAATTGGTATAGAGGTATTTATGAGGTCGCTAGCAATCCAACTTCAGACACCCACACATCATGCTGTCATTCACACCCCTATGCCTCAGAGTTATTAGATCACTTTCAGTTTACATACAGAAGTCCTTGAGTATGCAGCCAGTTGCAAACTGCATGGAAAATCAACCTTGAAGGGTTGCCAAATAGACAAAAATAAATATAATGGATCACAGTCACTGCTAATACTTTAGATAAATGTGTCTTGCTCAGGTACAACTGGTTGATGAAAACTCTTTCATTTTAAAATGCATTCCAAATGAGTTAGTTCAGTAAATCTTCACTGGATTCTTGTTATGTCTCCAACCTGTAAGCCACTGGGGATCCCAGTGGCTTACAGGTTGAATAAGTGAATAAGTCAAACAAAGCCCCTGACATTGTGGGGACAGTTTTATTTATAAGCAAGATCAAACCTGTAATTTTAGCTAAGAGAAAAATATTTTAGGTTGGTGCAAAATTAATTGCGGGTTTTGCCATTACTTTTAAATGGCAAAACTTGCAATTGCTTTTGCACCAATCAAATATATTCCCCACACTTATAGACTTAGAATTCTGATAAGGAGTCTAACAGATCAGTGAGGGGTAAAGTGGTTTATAGCTTTTTCCCAAAAATACTTGAGGTTCCTCTACCCTCACTAACAGGATCACTGCTGTAATAAGGTAGATCCAGGTGTGTGCATTTGGGGAGAGACTGTTAAGAAGCATTGAATTAGCATCTCAGTACTTGTATAATTTGAAAAGGCTCTTCAGGTAATTTTAATACTGTTGCAAATTAATGGTATAAGGAAATTAGTTTTTTCTTATGTTTGAGATGACTAATATGTTTGTTCCTGCATATGCACATGTTTATGGTATTTTGAATGGTATATAATTGAAAGTTGCTGGATTCTGGGTGACTCATGATGGTACCATGGTAGCAACGACTTTGTGTGACAACGTAATAGAAGGAGATGCAGGCATGAAGACAGAACGTGGGAAAGTGGAGCAGGAACCTGAGCTGGGAAGAACTGTCTGTGTGTTAGGCCATTATTGCACTGCTATAAAGGAATACCTGAGACTGGATCATTTATAAAGAAAAGAGGTTACAGGCTCACACCTGTAATCCCAGCACTTTGGGAGGCCGATGTGGGCTGCTCATCTGAGGTCAGGAGTTCAACACGAGCCTGGCCAACCTGGTGAAACCCTGTCTCTACCAAAAGTACAAAAATTAGCCGGGTGTGGTGGCAGGCGCCTGTAATCCCAGCTACTTGGGAGGCTGAGGTAGGAGAATCGCTTGAACCCAGGAGGCAGAGGTTGCAGTGAGCCGAGATTATGCTACTGCACTCCAGCCTGGGTGACAGGGCAAAACTCCGTCTTAAAAAAAAAAAAAGTTTAATTGGCTCCCAGTTCTGCAGGCTGGATGAGCACGGCGCCAGCATCCGCTCAGTTTCTGGGGCGGCCTCCGGAAGCTTTTACTCATGGCGGAAGGGGAAGGCGGATCAGGCACATCACGTGATGAGAGCCGGAGCCAGGGTGCCGGGAGGGGAGATGCCACACACTTAACCAGATCTCCGAAGAACGCACTCACTGTCAGAAGGACGGCACCAAGCCCCGAGGGATCCTCCCCCACAACCCAAACGCCTCCCACCAGGCCCCACCTCCAACACTGGGAACCACAATTCAATGTGAGATTTTCAGGGGTAAACATCTAAATGATATCAGGTTGTTAATGATAAGGTTCAATAGCCAAACACCATCAGTGACAAACCTGCGGTCTAACTTGGTTGGGTTTATGAGCTCCTAACAAGAGGGAGTGCTCCAGGGGACCCACAGCGGGTCTCACCAAGGGAAAAAGCAGGGTTCTTGTAGGAATTGGGAGAAGGAATTGGAAGGAAACAGTGTTGTGATGGACTGAAAGCAGAGCAAGGTTGTGAGTAGCTTTTTTTTTTTTTTTTTGAGATGGAGTCTCACTGTTGCCCAGGCTGGAGTACAGTGGTGGGATCTTGGCTCACTGTAACCTCTACCTCTTGGGTTCAAGCTGTTCTCCTGCCTCAGCCTCCTGGGTAGCTGGGTCTATAGGCACCTGCCACCATGCTCAGCTAATTTTTGTATTTTTAGTAGAGATCGGGTTTCACCATGTTGGCCAGGCTGGTCTCAAACTCCTGACCTCAGGTGATGTGAGTAGTATTTTATTAACATTTAGTAATATTTTTATTAACATGAGTTCTGTTGTGACAAATTCAGAGTTTTGTTTCCTTGAAGACCATAAAGTTAAATGTGGAATGCTGGGTCCCCACATCTCTGAACTGAAGGCTGGAAATCAAGATTGCTTCCTTGGGTCAAGTGACCCTCAGGCTTGATTGTCCAGGCAAGAGTCAGTGTTCCATTCTCATTGATCATCAAATAGCAGTTTCTGACTAGTTTTAGAGTTTTCCAATTTTCTTAGTCCTGTGTCCTTGGTATTAATTAACAATAGCAGTTTTACAAATTCACATCAATATAGAAAATGTAAAAGAAAGTTTTGACCGAAGCAGGAAGAGACAATAGATGTGAAATTCTTTTCGTTGTTGGCCGTTGGCTTTTTTTTTTTCTTTTTTTGAGACAGGGTTTCACTCTGTTGCCCAGGCTGGAGTGCAATGGCGTGATCATAGCTCACTGCAGCCTCGACCTCCTGGGCTTAAACAATCCTCCTGCTTCAGCCTCCTGAATAGCTGAGACTACAGGTGTGCACTACCACACCGAGATAATTAATAGGTGTGACATTCTAAAATAAGTTGTCAGAGTGAGAAGCAAATCTTCAAAGGAAATATCCTAGCCCCTTGGTGACTCTTAAAAGTGCCTCACCCAAAATAGGATCATAAAAGGGCAGAGGAAGTGGAGTTCAGGAAACAATCTAGGAAGATGTTTTCTCTGAAGAAAGCAATTTGATAACTCCTACTTCTTTGAGACCTTCCTCCTTAAACTCACTAGAGAGGCAGTGTCAGTAGGACCACAAGGGCAACTCGATTTGTGTCCCCTGGTATTTGGAGACAAATCTCAAGCAGAGAGGCTGAAGGTATTGGCTTGAGGCAGCAGTGGGACGGGGGTGGAGAAAGAGAGAGAACACTGAAGACCGGTCTGCACAGAGCCAGCTGCACTTTTACCACCCATGGGAGTAATGGTTGAATGTCTGAAAGACCAGATAACAGCTGTTTGTTAGAGAGAGCTGGGCTGAAGGTGTTTAAATCCTGCCTACAAGGAACACCTAGAGAAGCCTAGAGACCATTTCCCTCCTTCCCCTGCAATAGGAGACTATAAAGTGGTTTGCAGGGAATGAGAAAGCAAGGGGAAGTATTAGAGAAAATTGCATTGCTTGGGTCATGAGAAGTGGAGTCAGATGTTTCAAGTGCAGGTCTCTAAGAACCCAAGAAAGGACCCAAGAAGGAAGCGCACATTTTAGTCATTGTCCAGGCTTGGAGAGCAACCCCTGCTAGCAATGCACCAGTTAAGCATGAACTTGCTAGTCCTGGACTCTTCCCCTTCTTTTTGCAACCTGAATTCGAAGGGGATTCTAGGGGGATAGAGAGAAGGATCCTTTCCTGCTTTCTGGAGTTCCATAGCTTGGCTGCATGGGACCCTTTCTGGGGAAGTGGAGGGAAAGTGTAACTGTGAATGAAGCTTGAAGTGTTGATCAATGGCATTTACATTAAAATTAAAGCTGCATATTGTGATTTAAACTGACCAAATGATATTACCTGTGAGCCATCAGAAAAGTTTCGGGATCACCCAAGTTTTCATCCAGGGGTGGGGACAGATCTCCTCACACTGAATCCCTGTGGAAGGGATGGTGGCAGATCGAGGTTTGCCATCTGCTTCCCTTCACTCCTCTGTCCTGCTTGTTCTGCAAGCTAGTCTCATCTGAGCCCAGAGCAGTAGGCTAGTTCACTGACACTCACAGACTTGGCAGGAGCATTTACTCTTTAAATACATCGAGGTCAGGAGGTACACTTCAGACAGGGAAACAGGAAATTACTAGAAGACCTGAACAAGAATGGCAACTTGAAACTGGAAGAGACAAGGGTACTAGGTGTCTGGAAGCCAACTGAAGTAGAAAGATTTCTAGAGAATGTGGGAAATCACCATCCAAGCCTTTGGCTTTGGCCTCTAGGTCTCCAGTTTACTGTAAACAACAGGTGAAGACTTTCAGTAACTAGAAATGAAGCCTCATTGACTGGCGATTGAAAATATCGGGGGTGCAATGAATGCCTGTCTGGTAATCTGCCCAGTGTGTCTTCTCTGGGAAACCTCTGCTCATAAACAGGGATGGGCCCTGGCAGCCACATTGGTCCCCTGAAGCTCCCATCATCTATGATTAGGGTTAGGGTTAGGCAGGTGATTTAGTCCCTGTGGGTGCAGCTCTGGAACATCATTTCTCTGACACTGGGACATAGGAGCCAGGAAAGCTGGTTGTCAGAATAGGAGAACAGAGCACAGGTGTAGACAGAGCATCTGCTATGGAGAAAAAATTCCACTGAGTTCCTCCTGGCTTTTTGGGTCTGGGATCTGGGTCTTCCTGAGGGCTAACTTATTTTTGCCCTTGGGTTCTACTATACATCTAATCTATCTATCACGTTCTATTATCTATGAACTATCTATTACCTATCAACTATCTATTATCTATCTATCATCTATACTCTGTTGCCCAGGCTGGAAAGCAGTGGCACAATCTCTGTTCACTGCAGCCTAGAACTCCTGGCCTCAAGCAATCCTCCCACCTCAGCCTCCCGAGTAGCTAGGACTACAGCTGCATATCACCATACCTGGCTAATTTTTAAATCTTTTTAAAGATGTCTTGCTATGTTGCTCAGGCTGGTCTTGATCTCCTGGCCTCAAGTAATCCTTCCACCTTGGCCTCCAAAAGTGTTGAGATTATGGGCATGGGCTACTGTACGCAGCCTCTTCTATTTATATAATGGATTTCTGTCCTCTATTAGGGTGAAGAGATAGCTTTTCAGAGACTTTGAAGCATTGTGCCAAATATTTCAAATATCACATTTTTAAATCTTCTTACTTTTTGATTTACTTAGTTGCTGCAAATTTTGACTTATCTGTCACTAATCAGCTGGATGTACTGAGATACTTTGACATTTCCTAATGCCTGGCACTTTCTCTTTCTGGCCCTCCATAGTGAGGGCTGGCTGTCTTCCCTTATAGGTATCTGCTAACACTGGAGGCTCAACTGATAAAGACAGCCATGCCAAGAAGCAGACAGAAAGGCTGGGGCTAATAGAACAGATCTCTACTCCAGGGGCTTCAACTCTGTCCTAGTTGTGGTCAAACAGGATTAATACTGCTCACTGTTACTATCCTAAAAGGATTGGCATGGTTAAAAGTGGGCATTTACTATTTTCAATGTCTTTTGTTGCTGGAATAAAGGAGATAATAATACGAAACAAAAATCAGCTTGCTTCTTCTCATATTTTGCTCAGCTCCCAAGCATTCAGAATGTCGTTACTAATTAGACATTTGTTTTAACATTCTGGGTCCATCCAGGCTAGGCAAGCTTGTGATGTGGGGAAAGTTGACTCGTTATGCAATGGTCCCTATGGCTTCGCATTACATCCCCTGCTCCCTCGCAGGCGCTGAATGCTCTTCTGTTGTTCTCTGGCTCTAGAACCCTGTTCCTTTTCTCTGGGATGGCTCCTACTGATTTTTCAGCTTATTCCTCATTTGCTGCAGGACATTCTCCTTGGCCCCATAGTACTTTTGATTTCCCCATCATCTGTGCAGTAATAGTTTCTCTATAGATCCACCAGAGTCTTGTCTTATTCATTGTTATAGCCACAGATCTAACCTATTTCTAGTAAACAGTAGGTTCTTCCTGGATCTATTCCTGATGGATTGGCTTAATGAATGAATGCTCATTTTACTGGTGACTCTGAAAAAGGAAAAAAAAAAACCAATGATTTTACTCCACTATCAGCAACTTGATGTTGCCCCTGTGAGGAATCCTTGTAACAAAATACAAACTTCTTATCATTGCCTACAAGGTCCTCACCTCCTTCTCTAACCTGTCTAGTAGCACTCTCCTTATGCACCACGATACCCATGCTAGCTTTCTCTTTGTTCCTGCAATACATTACTTTTCTTCCTACTTCAAGGCCTTTGTTCTTGCTATTTTACCTGCCCTGGAGTTTTGCTAAGTTGGTGTTTTCTTATTTAGGTGGTGCCTCAAATCTTAGAGCATTTCTCTTAGATCATTTCTCCTTAAAGCATTTTTCTCCATTCCCAAAATTAAGTGTGTCTGCCATCCCTCTGGTCACTGTTTTCTTCTTTGCCCTGATCCCGGTCTGCAAGTTCATCTTTTTATTGGATCATTGTCCATCTTCTACTGATAAAAATAGCTGCAAGTCTGTCTTGTTCAAGGCTATACTCTGAGTGCTTAGTAGAATGCCTCGTTCATTGCAGCATCTGGTATTTGATAATTAATATTGACTACATGTTTGATGAGTAAATGAAAAAAAGAATAATCTTAGACATAAATTATTTAATCCCAGTGAAAGAATGTTAGTGGTGGAATTTCAGGTGTTATTGTAGAAGAAACTTTTGAAGGGTATTCCTTCCAGTTTGTTCATATTAGGCTAACTTCCTCTTTTCTTTACACTATGTAAAAATATTAGATCTCAAAACTATTTGCTCAAAGTACTTACTTTAGGACACATATTTTTTAAACTACAGTTTAGAATTACAGTTATTAGAAAGGTTTGGTAAAAACTCTTTTTGTTAGGCAATAAGGTTACTCTGTCCTCCAAAGAGCTTTACCTTATTCTCAGGAAGTAAGAGAGAAAAAAGAATTTTTTGTCTTCTTTGTATCAGGTGTTTTGCCCTTACTTCTCTTTAAGTTTATGTTTACCTTAACATTCCTTTCCTTCCTTAGGTTTGCTATCTCCATTTTTCACTATTACGTAATTCACAGAGTTGCTGGGGTAAGTGCTTAATTTCAAATAGCCTGTTTTAGAACTTTGTGAGAATTACAAGAACAAACAGAACATTAAGGCAGCTAGAGAGAGTTAAATGAGAGTGGTCCCTAGGTGAGAAATGCTTCCTGCCTTCTAGGCTGACACCAGTTCTGGGGGATGTGTTCTGAGAGCTCATATTAACTGCAGGTCATTGCTCCTTATCTCAATCCCCTTCCTCTTCCTTCAGCTTTCTATTCAAAATCTCTAATCACATCTTGAAGTGTTGTCACATTATTTTTTTTTCTGATAATTCCCTCCATTAGCTGAGCTTTCCAATTTATATTACCTGATTTTTTTTTGTTTTCTGCTTTTTAAAACTCCCTTTTCTAAAGCTTTATTGATTGTGTACTTTGGATTCTAATTCTTCCTATCAGAGTCTTTCTTTAATTCTGTTTGCAGTGTGGTGCTGTCTACATTATGTGTTGGTTACATGATAGGAAGGAGTATGGGGGCAGCTCGGTCACATCTGTAAAGTTCTTTAAGAGAACTGAAGGGCGCTGATACCAGTTCACTTTTTTTGGGGGTAGCCCTCGGATACTGAGCATGTTTACTGTATTTTCTTCTATTGTGAAAGAATCAGTTCTCTGAATTTCCTTAAAGTTTGTCATTAGCATTCTCCACACTCTACTCATTTTTCTATTTAAGAATTTTTTTTTTTCTAATCATGTAGAACATGTTCAGTATGGAACACAAAAAGATAATAAGAAAAAAAGTCACCTACAGTGTCGCCAAAGGTGAAAACACCTTGTCTTTCTTCGTGCATAACAATATCCCTCTCAACCTTATGCAACATTTTTAAACCTAGGAGACTTCTCTAAATCCAAACGAAGTTAAAGATTACGTTATTAACCAAGTTCATACTTAAATTAGAGAATCGCAGGAGCTTAAGAAAATGCGCATCTGGCTAATGAACCTGCGTATCCGGGGTTCTCTTCAGGGAGGTTGCTCGTCCATGAAACACACCCCAGTCTGCAGCCACCTGGGTGTGGGGAACCAAAGGCTAGCGAACCAGGCGGGCAGGGGCGGAACTTGCGGGGACTGCGGGTAGGAGGAGCTACAGAGCTGTCACCAATCAGAGCCCAGCTTTGTTTTCTCTTGCCGACCAATGAGGGAGTTCTGCTGGAGGGGCTGTCTTCAAGTCTGAGACGCCTACCGCCTTCGCAGCCTATCAGCAGGCCCCTCTTACCCCGTGGGCGGTGCGGTTCCGCCCCGCCCCTCCAGCCGCGGCCCCGCCCCCCCGAGGGTGGGGGCCGTGTTGGTTACTAGCCGGGCTGGAGGCGGGGGCCGGGCTCCCACTGGGCTCGTGCGTTCTGCGCCCGCCGCGGCGGTGCAGAGCCCGCTGGCTCCCGATTGTCCTCTGCGGCGGTGGCGGTCGCTGCCTCCTTGCCTTGGGGCCCGGGGCTGCAGGGGCCAGAGCGAGTGCGCCTCCTGCCCGCCGACCGCGGCTGCCCAGAGCAGGTAATGGGGCGCCACTGGGGAGCGCCTGTCGGAGCCCCGGGCTAGGCGCGGGTGGTGGGGTCGGCCCCCGAAGCTGCTCCCAGCGCCGGCGACCGGGCCGAGCGGGGCCCCGGTCCTCCGGAGCGTCCTGCCGGCCTCTAGGCGTCTCAGCCCGGGAGCCCGCGGCGGGCACCTTGCGGGAGGTTGGGCGGGGCCGGGGCAGGGCGGGCCGCTTCGGGGACCCTGAGGACCTCTGGGCCCCTAGGTGACTCGCTGGAAACTCCGGCTGGGGGCGGCGACGCCGGCAGGGTGAACTGCGGAGTTGAGTCAGAGTCCGGCTCCCCGGGGAAAAGAACCGACTGAAAAAGGGAGCGATAAGCTGGCTGGCTTCTTTTTTTTCTTCCCCTAAGCCAGAAAGGCGTCTTCACTTGGGTCGTGTTAATTACATGTTTTCTGAGAACAGGCGTTTGGCCGTGTAATGCTGTCTACACGATAGCATTATTTATTTACTTATTTACTATTTAAAAAATTAAAAGCAGCCTTTAGCGTGAATCTGTGTGGGGGTTTTGCTTAAGTGACAGGTAGACCCAGCCGAGTAACTCACCTTTGTCTGGCCTGAAGTGGGGAGCGGTGAAGTAGGAATGAGGGGGAGGAGTGTTCGTGAGGAATGCCTGTGCAGGTCTGAAAGGATTGTGGGGGTGGGACCTTGTTTCTGTCATTGTGCCATGGGTGGGAGTAGAATTGTGATTTTTTTTTCTTTTCTAATTTTAAAACAATATTCGCATTAAAAAAGGGGGGGCTCTCTAAAAACAGTCTCTGAACTCGAGGCTTTGGGGATGCACCTGCTAGTCAGGCAGTAATAGTTTGCAGGTAAATCCTAGGCTATTAATTACGTGATTTGATTTACTTATAAAGAAGTATCTTGAATTGTTGCTACCTTTCCTTTGACGTGCTCAGTATATTGCTTGTTTACAAGTGAATTGATGAAGGTCACTGAGTTTTAGCAGTAATGTCACAGCGATGGCCCTTGGAGAGTTTTCTATGCTCAGGTTCACTCCGGTTCTACAAAAACAGTATTTCCACTTAATTGTGAAACTC
Source organism: Rhinopithecus bieti (assembly GCF_001698545.2). Taxonomy (NCBI): domain Eukaryota; kingdom Metazoa; phylum Chordata; class Mammalia; order Primates; family Cercopithecidae; genus Rhinopithecus; species Rhinopithecus bieti. The sequence continues at coordinate 1,557,798 of NW_016823660.1, forward strand.
ATAGCACTCTATCAATTATATAGTATGCCATCCTCCTACTCTTCTGAGGCAGGCTGTGCATAGCATGTCCATTTTACAGGTATGTCAACTGAAAGCCCTGGAGATGAAAGGAATCCTGCCTCAGTTTACTCCTACTTTATTTTATACCTGTGGTGGATTTAATCCAAAATCTGGGTAAGATTCCTGCCATCAAGCCACCTTCTGCATACCAATTCGATCCCGTGTACACAGGTCAGAGGTGGAGATGGTTATTTTCAAGTAAAGGAATATTGTCTCTGAGGTTTTTCTTTCCATCCAGATTGCTAAGCTAGTTTGAATTTCAGGTGAAAGGTAATTTTCCACATAGGCAAAACAAACAAAAGTTAGTAGTGCTGTGTGAAAATCTCTATTTTAAATTTTGGGAAGCTTTCCAAATTAGAGAACCTTATTTGTGTTTGCATCTCTAGCTCAGCATCGAATTTCGGTACCGTTTTTTGAATTGAATAGAAATAATTGATATGCAGAAGGAAAATACTAATGAAGTGAAGTGCATTTTGATCATGACTTATTACTTTGTTTTGGGAAGTGTTTACTGTACATTTATAGATGGGTTGAAAATTAATTTCTTGATTAGAATAACTCGACCAAAGGAGTTTGGGCTTTAGTGTGGGACAGGCTGAAATGGGTAGTTGGCAGTAATCTCTTGCATGATATTAAGGCTTAGGGAATTCTAGAGAATTGTTAGGTTATGTTAAATTTACTAATTATCAGGAACATGAAAATGTCTTATGGATTACTGAAGGCAACTCTTTTTTTTTTGTTTTTTGAGGTAGAGTCTCACTCTGTTGTCTAGGCTGGAGTGCAGTGGCTCATTGTGATCTCTGTCTCCTAGGTTCAAGCGATTCTCCTGCCTCGCCTCCCGAGTAGCTGGGACTACAGGTGCATGCCACCACGCCCAGCTATTTTTTTTTTTTTCTGTATTTTTGTAGAGATGGGGTTTCACCATGTTGGCCAGACTGGTCTCGAACTCCTGATCTGAAGTGATCTGCCTGCCTTGGCCTCCCAAAGTGCTGGGATTACAGGCGTGAGCCACTGCACCCGGCCTGAATGTAACTGTTCTAATCATGAAGTTATCTGTTGTTTTGTGGTTAATACCTCTGTTTCATATGTACATTTTAACATATTCGTGTAACATATAAGGCAACTGTTACACAAGGCTGTCACTCTAGCCCTGCATTTATTTACTGATTTATGTTTTAGTGGCTTTATGTAACTTTTACTCTCCTGTCAAAATTTCTAGCACCCAAGCAAAAATTTCCATAAAGGAACTTTTATCATCTGTTGATTATACAGAAAATGAATCATTTATTCTCATAAGCCCAGCCCTCTTGCAGTGTGGGACACTGGAAAGATATTTTGGCTGTTTGTAAAGTATTTGCCTGTATTCTTACCTGAAGCTTTGACTCCTCCCACTCCCCCAATGGTTTTCAGAGTTTCTGTGACTTTTTTCTTTTTTTAAATTAATTACGACACTACCTGACTTCCACTAGATGGTGCACTGGGGGCTGCTTATTGGAGTTTTCAAACAGATTTTGTTTTCCTTGTTATAAACATTTCACTGAAAAGATACAAAGGTACTGCAACTGTTTCTGTCCTAATTGCAATTCAGACAGAGTTGTAATGTTAAGTCTTGAGTTTTATTAAATGGGATCAGTTCAGAAGGAAAGGGTATTCCTTCACTTTGAATTTAAAGTGATGGAAATTGTTAGTCAGGCTTGCTCTCTGAATATACTGTGTTTTTTACAAACTGAAGGTTCGTTGGCACCCCTGCAAGTCTATTGGTGCTATTTTTCCAATAGGGTATGTTCATTTTGTGTGTCTTTGTCATATCTTGGTAATTCTTACAATATTGCAAACCTTTTCATTGGTATTCTGTCTGTTATGGTGATCTCTGGTCAGTGATCTTTGATGTTACGATTCTAGTTGTTTTGGGGCTCCATGAACCACACCTGTATAATATGGTGAACTTAATTGATAAATGTTGCATATGTTCTGATATCTCCGCCAACTGGCCATTCCCTATCTCTCTTCCTCGTTCCAGACCTCCCTATTCCCTGAGACACAACAATATTGAAATGAGGCCAATTAATAACTCTACGTTGGCATCTAAGTATTCAAATGAATGGAGAGTCGCATGTCTCCCACTTTAAATCAGAAAGCTAGAAATGAGTGAGCTTAGTGAGGAGGTCATGACAAAAGCCAAGATAGGCCAACATCTAGGCCTCTTGCACCAAACAACTGAGCTCTGAATGCAAAGGAAAGGTTCTTGAAAGAAATTAAAAGTGCTACTCCACTGAACAGCCCAATGATAAGAAAGTGAAACAGCTTTATTGCTGATACAGAGAAGTTTAGTGGTCTGGGTAGAAGATGAAACCAGCCACAGCATTCCCTTAAGCCAGCAGAGCAAAACCCTAACTCTTCAATTCGCTGAAGACTGAGAGAGGTAAGGAAGTTGCAGAAGAAAAGTTGGAAGCTAGAAGAGGTTGGTTCACGAGGTTTAAGGAAAGCAGCTGCTTCCCTAACATAAATGTGCAAGGTGAAGCAGCAAATATTAAGCTATAGCAAGTTATCCAGAATATCTAGCTAAGATCATTGATGAAGGTGGCTACACTGAACAACAGATTTTCAGTGTAGATGAAACAGCCTTATATTGGAAGAAGATGCCATCTTGGACTTTCTTAGCTAGAAGGAAGTCAATGCCTCGTCTCAAAGGCCAGGCTGACTCTTTTGTTTGGAGCTAGTGCAGCTGGTGACTTTAAGTTGAAGCCAGTGCTCATTTACCATTCCAAAAATCGTTAAGCATTATGCAAAATCTACTCTGCCTGTGCTCTATAAATGGAATGACAAAGCCTGCATGACAGTACATCTGTTTACAGCGTGGTTTACTGAATCTGTTAAGCTCACTGTTGAGACCCACTGCTCAGAAAAAAAGGTACCATTGAACAGTGCTGTTCATTGACAATGCACCTGGTCACCCAAGAGCTCTAATGGAGATATACAAGGAAATTAATGTTTTCATACCTGCTAACACAACACCCACTCTGTACCCATGGATCTAGGAGTCATTTCAACTTTCAAGACTTATTATTTAAGAAGCACATCTTGTAAAGCTATAGCTGCCATAGATAGTGATTCTTCTGATGGATCTTGGCTAAGTAAATTGAAAACCTGGAAAGGATTCACAGTTCTAGATGCCATTAAGGGCATTTGTGATTCAAAGGAAGAGGTCAAAATATCAACATTAACAGGAGTTTAGAAGAAGTTGATTCCAGCCCTCATGGATGACTTTGAGGGATTCAAGACTTCAGTGGAAGAAGTACCTGCAGATGTGGTAGAAATAGTAAGAGAACTAGAATTAGAAGTGAATCCTGAAAATGTGACTGAATTGCTGCAGTCTCATTATCAAACTTGAATGGATGAAGAGTTGCTTCTTCTGAATGAGCAAAGAAAGTGATTTCTTGAGAGGGAATCTGTTCTTGGTGAAGATGCTGTGAGCATTGTTGAAATGACAATGAAGGATTTAGAATATTCTATAAACTTAGTTAATTAAGCAGTGGCAGGGTATGATAGGATTGACTTCAATTGTGAATGAGGTTCTACTGTGGGTAAAATGCTACCAAAGGAGAAATCTTTTGTGAAAGGCAGAGTCAGTCGATGTGGCAAACTTCATTTTTTTTTTTTTTTTTTGAGATGGGGTCTTGCTTTGTTCCCCAGGCTGGAGTGCAATGGCGTGATCTTGGCTCACTGCAACCTCTGCCTCCCAGGTTTAAGAGATTCTCCTGTCTCAGTCTCCCGAGTAGCTGGGGTTACAGGTGCACACCACCACGCCTGGCTAATTTTTTGTATTTTAGTAGAGACGGGGTTTCACTGTGTTGATCAGGCTGGTCTTGAACGCCTAAGCTCAGGCAATCCACCCACCTGAGCTCAGGCAATCCACCCGCCTCGGCCTCCCAAAGTGCTAGGATTACAGGCGTGAGCCACAGCGCGTGGCCTCGTTGTTTTCTTATTTTAAGAAATTGCCACAGCCATCCCATCTTACAGCAGCCAGCACCTTGTTAAGTCAGCAGCCATCAACATCAAGGGAAAACCCTCCACCAGCGAAAGGATTTTGACTCCCTGAAAGCTCGGATGATCACTCGCATTTAAAAAAAATAATAAAGCTTTAAAATTAAGACCTAATGCTATTGCCAGCATAATAGACTACGGTGTATGGTAAATATAACTTCTATATGCACTTGGAAAGCAGAAAAATTTCTGTTGCTCGCCTTATTGCAGTGTTAGTTTTACTAAGGTGGTCTGGAATGGAACACGTGATATCTTCGAGGTATGCCTATGATTTCAGAAATAACCTCTCCTATCGAACCCTCTGATTCTCCTTGTGTTCAGAAACCCAGACCAAAGTGTAGATATATTGGTCTTTATTTATGAGTAGTTGAGTATTTTTTAATGGCGTGTGTTTTGTTTAAATTTTATGTAAACTGGGACTTAGCTCTTTGAGCAGTCTTATGCTTTGCTCTCAGATTACCAATTCTTTAAAAGAAGTAGTAAAATGCATATGTGTGGCAAGATTCTTTGCTACCTACTATGAACAGATGCTTAAGTAAAAAAACAAAAAACAAACAAACAACCAAGATGTTTTCCCAGGCATATAAATGTTTTTTTTTTTTTCTTGAAGAGGCATTTAGTCTTCCTATTTAGTAGAACATTATCAGCTTGCTTTACTTATGAAAGAGAGGAGACCATTCTTTTCTCTCCAAAGATAGGAGCTGTTTATCAGGCTTGTTTATTACTGATTGGGTTGCTTGTTACTGATGGTTAGAGAAGGGAGATGAAAATACATAGCGGTTGCAATACCCATTTTGGGTATAGAAATGGCAATGTTAGTGGAGATTAAAGACTAACTGGTACGATTGCATTTTGCAAGATGTTTTGAAGACAACTTTGGACTTTGATAGGAATCTGAGAAAGTCTTTCAGTGGTTGGGGTGTGTGTATGTTTATTTCAGTTGCACTGAACTGTGGATGGGGAGGAGAGCAATGATAATTTGTTTCTTACCAGAACACTGCTAGTTCTCAGGGGATTTGATGGAGATTTGGGAGAGAGAAAATAAATAGGATTCAGCCCTTCTAGGAAGGTCGTTCTTGGCAGTGCCTTCAGCCCTTAGGAGAATGTGGGCATGGAAAAGGTGTGTGGTTGTAAGTAGCCAGGAAGATTAAAAGGCTGATTCCTAGAGCTCTCTTCGCCTTTGGTGACCTTAATCAGGTCATTAAGCATTTTAAGACAGGTTTATAGCTCTCCGGTGGTCCAAGCTTGGACTAAGTACTCCTTAGTCTTCAATTTTATGTTTTAAATTTTTGGAATAAGTAGAAACCTGAAATTTATAAAATTAATGACTTGAGTATGCAAGTGAATAGCTTCATGGAGTTATTTGGCTTATGGTAGATTTCAGATTATGGTAGGTGCTTGAATATACTTATTTCTCATGCTCTTTCTTCCATCCATTTAACAACAAAAAAAGGCCTTATTAGAAATAGGCAAACTTGAATACACATAGAACGGTACTGCCCAAATTGAGTACTTGAGTTGGGGAGAAAAGACTCCTGTTCTAGGTACAGCTTTGAAAAGAAAAGGATCAGGTAGGATGCCGTACACAGCAGGTGTATGCAGGGACAGGGATAAAGTGAACCCCTTTTGCTGTGAATATTGTCAGAAGATCTGATGTGTAATTAGACATCCCTTAGCTTCACTCCTGATAAAAACACATTCTTGGACAGTTTCTCTGTATGTGCACTTAAAGCAGTTTGAATCTTGTTAATCAAATATTTCTTGGGGTTGTAACTTCTTTTTTGGCATTGGGAAGACTGTTGAAGTCATGTAAAAATTTGGAGTTGAGCCTGGGATCGGAATTTGGATTTATGGCCCAAGATTTATCAAGCTTCTGCTATATTCAAAATGTTGTTTTTTCTCTTCCTATTATGGTTTCTGATTTCTTCTGAAGAGTGAGTTCAGACCTCTTGTGCTCTAACGCTCATCAGAGTATCCTTTTTGTACATAGTATAATCAGGATAGAGATTAGGCATTTTGTCAAGTTTGGGAGAAAGAAGTTGAGTAGTGAGGAAATGAGTTAACACTATTTTGATTTCTTCATAGTCATTTTAAATCAGATACAAATTTTATATTTCAGAAGTTTCAAAATTGTAGTAATTTCACCTCTCACATTAAGTTCAGTATGAAAAGTTTCTACCAGTGGTTCTCAAACTTTAGCATACCTTGGGATCACATGGAGGGCTTATCAGACCTTAGGTAGCTGCGTTCCAGCCCCCAGAATTTCTAATCAGTAGGTCTGGGAGGGGGGATCCTGGCAATTTGCATTTCTAATAAATTCTAAGGCCATGTGCTACAGCCACTGCAGGGGCCAGCCACTCTAGGGGGAAACGTAAGTGTAGTGGTTAACACTTTGAAAGAGTTAGGTTTGAATCCCTGCTTTGCTGCTTACTAGTACCTTGACTTTAGGCAAGTTTCTTAACCTCTGTTGTTCCATCTCTAAAGTGGAAATAATATAGTATTTTGTTGTGAATGTAAGTGAGCTCCAATATGTAGAAGCTCAGGGAACAGGGTCTTGCAGATTGCAAGCATGCAATTAATGTTTTCTTTTATCCATAAAAAAAGGTACATATATAAAATAGATAGAATCTTGCATCTTATACAATTGAAGCAAAGACAGAAAATTTAATAGTTAATCTCATTTCCTGGCACGGTGCTGGGGAAAAAATATGAGTACTCAATTGCTTTTTAAGGAGTGACGGAAAAGTTTGTGGATCCTAGTAATTTTCCAGAAACTTTTTTTTTTTGCAGACATAGAACATTCGTATTGATACTGTCTCCTCCCCTTCCCCTTCAAAAGTTTGGTTTCTTTAATCACGGTATGTTGGACTCTCACAATAATCTTTATAGTTTACATTTTATATAACAGGCATTTTCAAGGTTGCTTCTGGGAGCTGAATGACAGAAAGTACCTGAAAGTCATCTTTAGAACACACTGTCACCTGTACTATGACAACTTTGTATTTGATGACCTTGAACGCAGTTCTTTTTGAGACGGAGTCTTGCTCTGTCCCCCAGGCTGGAGTGCAGTGGCGCGATCTCAGCTCATTGCAAGCTCCGCCTCCCGAGTTCACGCCATTCTCCTGCCTCAACCTCCCGAGTAGCCGGGACTACAGGGGCCCGGCTAATTTTTTTTTTTTTTGTATTTTCAGTAGAGACTGGATTTCACTGTGTTAGCCAGGATGGTCTGGATCTCCTGACCTCGTAATCCGCCCACCTCAGCCTCCCAAAGTGCTGGGATTACAGGTGTGAGCCACCATGCCTGGCCCTTGAACGCAGTTCTTTGGGATCTCTTTTCTCGGCTTGCGGAATGCCTGGTTTATTTTCTTTTTGCAGATCTGCGGGAGCTCACCTCTGGCGATCCTTTCATTAGTGAAACCCTCTTTCCATTACTCTCTGTCACTATCACTGCCTTAGTTCTGTTGTAGCTGTTATCACACTCTTATCATCATCTTATTTGTGTACTTTTTATTGTTTCCTTCACTAGGACGTAACCCCTATGAGGGTAAGGGCTTGACCTTTGCTACTGGGTCCCTAGGATGGGATGCAGTTCCTGGTATGTAGAGACTGAATACCTGCTGATTGGGTGAAGGGGCCTATGATGAGGAGCTGCCCCGCTCCGCCCGCTCCCCAGCTCAGGGGCTCACACTGGAGTTACCACTCACTTCATGGCACACCGTCATGATTGGTCCATGTGGAGCCGCCTCCCACCTTATTTTATTCTATCTTTCCCCTTCATCACCTATCCCCATTCATGTTCTTCCTAGCCCCCAGGGGACCCTCTCTCTGGCATGTGCATAATTCCCTTAGGTACGGCCAGATTGTTATCTGGTTGACACTTTCACCAGCTGTTGCTCCCCGCATTCTTGCTAGCATGTGGCGTTTTCTGACATTATTATTTTTTCCAATCTGATGCAACAGATGGAGCGATCCAGCACAAAATGATATGTTATTGCTCTTACTTGCAATTATCTGATTACTAATGCAGTGGAGTATCCTATACTCATTTGCTAAATAACCTAGTGGTTTATGATGCTACCTATATCATATATCAAGGTCCACCCACCCACTCGTATATATGCAGACGCAGACACAGACACACACACTCTCTCTATTCTCTCTCTTACCTTTTTAGGCTCCCTGCTCTATTCTGATCAATTTGTCTGTTTCTTTTCTAATTTCACAGTGGATTTTGCTTTTATTTTTATTGCTACAACTTGTTTATATATTTTGATATCTAGAAGAATGAGTCCCTCCTGTGTTATTTTAAAAACATGTTTAAACTGGTAGTTTTCATCCATGGCTTTATATTAGAATTCGCTAGGTAGCTTTAAAAAAAAAAAATCCCATTGACCACGGATGAACTGAATTGTAATCTGTAGAGAGTAGAGTCCAGCAATTGTATTTTTAAAAATCTCCTCCGGTGACACTGATCTATATCCCGAGTGGAAACCACTTATCAGTGGTATTTATGTTTTATTCAGTGGGGTCAGTTTTTTTTTTTTTTCTCTAATGATCGTCTTCTTTGTTACAGTAATTCCTAGTTACTTCAGCTTTTGTTTCTACTGTGAATGCCGTTTTTTCTTCTGTTGTATTTTCTAGTGTTTATTTCCCCTGGTATAGGGGAATCCTACATACGTAAACAACTATGTATCACTGAACAGGGATATGTTCTGAGAAACGTATCATTAGGTGATTTCGTCATTGTGTGAACATTGCAGGCTGCACTTACACAAATGTGGATAACATAGCCTACTACACACCTAGGCTATCTGGTATAGCCCATTGTTCCTAGGCTGCAAACCTGTGCAGCTGGTTACTGTCCTGAATACTGTAGGTAACTGGAACATAATGGTATTTGTCTATCTAAACATCTGTAAACATAGAAAAGGTACAGTAAAAATATGGTAAAAAAGATGAAACATGGTCCACCTGCGTAGGACACTTCGCATGTGTCTGGACTGGAAGTTGCTCTGGGTGAGTCAGTGAGTGGGTGGTGAGTGAATGTGAAAGCCTAGGGCATGACTGTACACTCACTGTTGTAGAAGTTATAAACACCATGTCTAGGCAACACTACGTTCATTTAAAAAGTATTTTTTCTTCAATAATAAACAAAGCTCAGCTTAACTTTTTTGCTTATAAATGGTTTTTAACTTTCGACTCTTGTAACACAGCTTCAAACACAAGCACATTCTATAGCGGTACAAAAATATTTTCCTTTATTAAAAAAAATTTTTTTTTAATGTAAAACTAAGACACAAACACACACTTTAGCCTAGGCCTACACAGGGTTAGGATCATCAGTATTACTGTCTTTATTTATTTATTTATTTATTTATTTATTTATTTATTTATTTATTTTTTGAGACAGTGTCTCTCTCTCTCTGTGGACCAGGCTGGAGTGCAGTGGTGCGATCTTTGGCTCACTACAACCTCTGCCCCACTGGGTTCAAGGGATTCTTGTGCCTCAGACTCCCAGGTAGCTGAGATTACAGGCATGTGCTACCACACCTGGCTAATTGTTGTATTTTTAGTATAGATGGAGTTTTACCATGTTGTCCAGGCTAGTGTTGAACTCCTGGCCTCAAGTGATCCACCTGCCTCAGCCTCCTAAAGTACTGGGATTACAGGCATGAACCAACGTGCCCAGCCAATATCAGTCTTAATCCCTAGTTAATGTTTCTATCTGTCACCCTATCCAAAGGAGCTACTTTTCCTGGTCTTGCAGCATCAGTGGTTGTAGCAGTTGCTGTATTTTGCGTTACCTGGGAGTCCATTTTTCTCTACATTATTGCATGTTTAGCATTTGCTAGTCTATGTTAATAGATGTTCACTAAATTTATGTATGTAGCTGTTCATGATAATATTCTAATATCCTGGAAAATTAGAAACAACCTAAACTGTGCAGCAGTAGGTATTTATTCTTCTTCTCCATGGAAATTGTTAGTATATGGTGGCAAAAGTTTACAAAATCATGTCATTAGGATAATCCTAATTTTGTAACAAGAGAATAAGTTAATTTTCATGTACAGCTCTAAATTGTCCATGTGCTATTAATTCATATCTGTATGAGTGTGAAGGTTCAAATAAAAACAATTCAGTTAATATCAGTTGGGGGCATTAAGATTCTAGGTGAGTTACTTCTTTAATGTGTTAGTCTGTTTTCCTAAAATCCTTTTTTTTAAATAAGAAAACTGATTGGGGCCGGGCATGGTAGCTCATGCCTGTAATCCCAGCACTTTGGGAGGCCAAGGTGGGTGAATCACCTGAGGTCAGGAGTTCGAGACCAGTCTGACCAATGTGATGAAACCCCATCTCTACTAAAAATACAAAAATTAGCTGGTCGTGGTGGCATGCGCCTATAATCCCAGCTATTCGGGAGGCTGAGACAGGAGAATTGCTTGAACGCGGGAGGCAGAGGTTTCAGTGAGTTGAGATCGCGCCATTGCACTCCAGCCTGGGCAACAAAAGTGAAACTCTGTCTCAAACAAAACAAAACAAAACAAAACAAAAACTGATTAAAAATGACTGTATAATAAGCTGGGGTGGGGAGGTGGGGCAGTTGCAGATGAAGTAAGACTGGCCATAAATTGAAGGTAGGTAAGAAGTTCAGGAAGGTTCCTTGTAGTATTATACTCTTTCGTCCAGTTTAGTATATGCTGGAAATACTCTCTATGTTTAAAAAAAAAGCAAAGTAAAGAGACTGTAATTTGTGATTGGGGCCACTTAGTAAAGGATATAGGGCATCAATACAAGGCAGACTTTTATTTTGTTATTGCTCTATGAGAAGCTAATAGAAGATCTTTATGTACCATATCTATCAATAGTAGCATAATAGCATTAGAAATCAATGGTTTGGTCAGGCTTGGTGGTGTACGCCTGTAATCCCAACACTTTGGGAGGCCGAGGCAGATGGATGGCCTGAGCTCAGGAGTTTGAGACCAACCTGGGCAACATAGTGAAACCCCATCTCTACAAAAAATACAAAAATTAGCTGGGTGTGTGACATGTGCCTTTGGTCCCAGCTACTTGGGTGGCTAAGATGGGAGCTTTGCTTGAGCCAGGGAGGCGGAGGTTGCAGTGAGCCGAGATTGTGCCACTACACTCCAGCCTGGGTGACAGCGTGAGACTCTGTCTCAAAGGTGGGGGGAGGAAATCAATGTTTTGGCCTTTGTGGGAGGAAGCAAATCATTATTTGTTGTGTGGCTTACTGTAGTGACTTCCCTGCTCTTGCCCCTGCCCCTAAAACCTTTTCTCCATTTCTCCACCCAAAGCCCAGGGTGGGTTCAGGTGGATGCTGTCATATTGCTCAGAACCTTGCCGTTTCACTCAGATCCAAGGGCAAAGTCTCCATAGTGGCTCACTCACCATAGACACTGTATTTGTGAGCTCTTGGCTACATATCTCTTAAGCACAGAAAAAAATGTTTGAGAGCTGAGACTGCACTTCTGGCCCCCGTTCTTAAGGTTTAAGTGACTTGTGGTAAGTCTGGTACTGAAGAGTTTACCAGTCTGTTAAAAAGGCAGAGATTTCTGTTGGTTGGGATGGCTGTTTTTGATATTTCTTTAGTTAACCAGAGGAGGAAGGGCATGGGAAACAGTTCACCTCAGCTTCCTTAATCTACCAGTCTGCTAGTCTGGACTGATATGGTTAGCTTTTCTTTTTTTTTTTTTTGAGATGGAGTCTGGCTCTGTTGCCCAGGCTGGAGTACAGTGGCATGGCCTTGGCTCACTGCAACCTCCGCCTCCTGGGTTCAAGCGATTCTCCTGCCTCAGCCACCTGAGTAGCTGGGACTACAAGTGCGTGTCACCACACTTGGCTAATTTTTTTGTATTTTTAGTAGAGATGAAGTTTCACCATGTTGGCCAGGCTGGTCTTGAACTCCTGACCTCAAATGATCCGCCCATCTCGGCCTCCCAAAGTGCTGGGATTACAGGTGTGAGCCACCATGCCTGGCCTGGTTAGCTGTTTTTGAGACCAAAATCTCGAGAATGAGGTATGTGCTGAGCTAAGAAGGAAAAAGTGCTGCTGACTTCCCCAACCTGAGGTCTTCTAACCTCACCCCCGAGCCTAATACAAAATATTCTACTCATAAGGCCCTTTCTCAGGATGGCTGTGGCTGGTGGTTCTTGGTGCACTAGGCCTGACATTGGGCTCTACTGAGCTTCCAACTTTTAGTGTTTCTTCAAACAGGAATTCAAAGAATAAGGTAATTCCTGAAAGCTCACTTGAACAAGCACAGCCTTGACCTCAGCTCCATATTCTTGGAGCTGCAGTTTTCAGACTTCTTTCAGTACTACTTCATGCTCTTAACAATTATTAAGGACCTCAAAGACTATGATCACACCACTGCACTCCAGCTTGAGTGACAGAGTGAAACCCTGTCTCATAAAACCAAAATCAAAACATAATATCCTTTTGTATATGAACACAAATAACACTTCTGTATGAAAAATACCTTTACAAAGAGAGTTTAGGGAAAGAGTGGTGGTGTTTTACATTTTTGCAGTTCTCTATAATGTCTGGTTTTGTAGAAGCAGCTGGATTCTCATAACTGCTTCTGCATTCAATCTGTTGTGATTTGTTGTTTGGTTGGAATATGTGAAGAAAATCCAACCCCAGTTGGATTAAAAAAAATAATAACTGATGTATTTGTTGCCAATGATAAAAGTCAAGCCTTCAAACAAAATTACATACTTAGAAAAATTGTATCTGCCACCAAGAGTGTGACAGCTTTCCCAATATGCAGACAGTTAATAAGATGGTATTGTGTCCTTAAAAATTTGTAGAGGGTAGATCTCATGTTAAGTGTTTTTAACACACATAAAATAAAATAAAACACGAGGACACTTTGGAGGTGATGGACGCTTTTATCACCTGGATTGTGGAGATGGTAAATGTTACATATATTAAAGTTTATTTGCAGTGTGGAATTTGAAGCCATATCAGTAAACATTTCTCACTTTGTTGTATTTAAATCCACTGGTCTTTCTTTCATTTTGGATCTTTCTTACTAATGTATGACTTGGAAACTATTGGCTCATGGAATTCAATGTTAGCACATTTTATAATACCAAATACAGGAGTGTATACATTTGTCCACACTCACCAAATTCTATACATTGATTATATGCAGGTTTTTGTATACTAATTATATCTCAATAAAGCTGGAGGGGAAGAAGACTTTTCAAGAGATGACTGCTGATTTCAACAAATGTATTTTTTTTCTAATGGATATATAAATTGCGTTTGAGAAAGTGTCTGCTAGATACCCAACTCTCAATTCTAATACTTTCAGTTTTTATTTCATGTAAAAATGATATTCTATAAACAGAAGCTGCTAGTTCAGCTTGCTGATCAAACAGTTGGCATAAATTCTTTTCCTTGAGACAACCTCCATACTTCAGTAAGCTGCATAGCTCCTTCATGTGAACTTTCCTAATTCAGCACAAAGAATATTAAAAAGGTGGAAAAGGCACATACTCAGAGGTTGAGATGTCATGCAATTGCTAATGTTCACTGTTTCATCAAGGATATTTTTATAGGAAACCATCCTTTTTTTCCACTGGGAGTTCACAGTGGTTATGAGGACCTATACTGGTGGTGCCACTGCCTTGATTCGTGCTAAGGGGCCAGCAAAAATGTGTTTAAGGTGTGTAAAAAAAAAAAAATTTACACACCTTGGCTTTGATCATCAGTGCTTCGTGTCAGCCTATGAAAGTTGTGAATGACCTGTTTGCATTATTATAATGATAGTTTTGATGTCATGGATGTCCTGAAAGGTGCCTGAGGACCCCCAGTGTGTCTTGGAGCACTTTGAGAACAGCTGGTGCCAGTTCAGTTGAAAGTGGGCTCCTCACAGTGATCTGTCTCCTCTGAGGTCACTCAACGGCATCCAGCTTCTTCTTTGCTTATTACTCCTCAAGCTGTTGTTTTAAAAGCAGGGACCAGTTACTTCTTGGCTCAGCTGTGCTGTAGTTTTCCAAGTGAAAGGAAGTTTAGTAACGCTAGGAAATAATTTTTTTTTTTTTTTTTTTGAGATGAGAGTCTCACTCTGTCACCCAGGCTGGAGTGCAGTGGTGCAATCTCGGCTCACTGCAAGCTCCACCTCCTGGGTTCATGCCATTCTCTTGCCTCAGCCTCCTGAGTAGCTGGGACCACAGGCGCCCGCCACCACGCCCACCTAATTTTTTGGTATTTTTAGTAGAGATGAAGTTTCACTGTGTTAGCCAGGATGGTCTCTATCTCCTGACCTTGTGATCCGCCCATCTTGGCCTTCCAAAGTGCTGGGATTACAGGCATGAGCCACCTTGCTTGGTGAAAGAAAATATTTTTGAGATAGGCAACTCCTGACTTGTACAAAGTTGTACATTTTGTCTTATCACAATAAATAAATACATCCATAAACATGCTTACACTTGATGGACTTTCCTCATCTTTTAAGATGAAGATAATCACAAAGAGAACATGAAGAAATGTTATGTTCGTTTATCAAGATGTACTTGTTTGGTTATCATAATTAAAAAAAAAAACAAAACAGGCTACCACCTGTTGTAATGCTTTTTATTTAATGAATAGTATAAAGTGCTCTTTTGTTGTTTTAATTCCTGCAAATAGTAATCAGATCTTGATTTGATTCAGTTTCTATTTTTTGGCAAAACTGCTTCGTAGGTGGTGGCCTGTACTTCTCACCCCAGTCAGGTAATGTTGGTTGTCTCGCTTTTTGTAGTATTCATGACCATTGATAACCATTGCCTAGATCCGTTATTTTATCAGGGTTTGCAAAATGGTGATATTTTTATCGTTTTCCTGTTTTAGTTATTAGAATATTTTTATGAAGAGAAACTTTCCCTCATCAACTCTTTGAGATCTAGTTAGTACAGAAAAGGTAGGTGGGCTGGGCACGGTGGCTCATGCCTGTAATCCTAGCAGTTTGGGAAGCCGAGGTGGGTGGATCACCTGAGGTCGGGAGTTTGAGACCAGCCTGACCAACACGGAGAAACCCTGTCTCTACTAAAAATACAAAAGTAGCTGGGTGTGATGGCGTGTTGCCTGTAATCCCAGTTACTCAGGCGGCTGAGGCAGGAGAATCACTTGAACCCGGGAGGTGGAGGTTGCAGTGAGCCAAGATTGCGCCATTGCACTCCAGCCTGGGCAACAAGAGTGAAACTCCATCTCAAAAAAAGAAAAGGTAGGTAGGTTAAATCCCTGATTCTTTTTTGTTTTCGTTTTTAACATCAGTTTTCAATATTCTGAGCTAGTCCCTTAGATTATAGAACAGGACCGTTCAGGATGTGTAAATTAAATTGGTCTTTACAGCATTTTTGTTGGAAACACCAAGCTAAATTGCCTGGTTTTTAGAAGCAAATCTAAAGGAAACTATTAATAGAAAAGTCCTTTTGTTATATTCTGAAAGTAGCTTAATTCACTTGAAATAAAAAGATAATGGCTGAAACATCTTGGAGCTGTTAAATGGGAATTCAAAAAAATTAAAACACTTGTTCTTGTCTTTAGAATGATGTATTCATTGCATGTCATTATCCTTTTATGTATCTTATATTGTATTCTGATATCAGATTCAAAAATGTGTAAAGCATCCTTGCCTTCAAGGTTCTTGTAGTATAATAGAGTAAATGAAAAGTTGACCTCTCTTCTTATTACATTGATTTGTTGCAATCATTCCGTGGGTGGAAGGACAAACAAAAGTTATATTTACTCCAATTGCCCCCTCTTTAAAATTCGTAATTTTGAGAAATGACTGATAGACAATAAGATGAAGTTTTCTTTGGAAAAAATAGAAGCAATTGGTGAAACCTGTCATGTAGAGGGGGCAGTCAGATGAGACTAAAGAGGTCCTACTGGAATTAGGGTGAGAGGAGAAAGGAGGGGAAGGCAACTTTCTTCAGTCTTCAGCTGCAGACTTTTCATTGGCTTCTTCCTGCTAATGCTGCCTGTGACTTGAAACAGGTCTTCCTGCTTCAGGCCAGACCTGTTTTTAAGCTGCTCCTCCCTCCCTGAATTCCTTCTCATGATTTGAGTGATTGCTGAATACACAAGACTTGGTGCCTAGACAACAAAAGATTATATAAATGTCTGTGTACATTTGTGTACCCCTCCTGGGAACCAGTTAACAGCTGTCCTTGATCAGCAGGGATCTTGGTGACACTGGTTTTTCCTGTGTGCTTCCTCTCATGTGCATTTCAGAGCGGTATCCTCAGTAAAGTACTTTACTTAATCATTGGTGTTCATACTGACTATTAATCTCACCACCAAAATCAGTTCTGTTGTTTTCAGTTCAGTGTCTTATACTTAATAAATGTTAACTAAAGTGATTTTGACTTGGCTTCTGTTATCCTAGGTGCTTCCAATTTCCAGATGGGTCAGAAACTGGGTATTTAAATTTACTCTTATTTTTGCATATAGAGCTAAAAGTAGCCTTTGGGACAGGCTGTGAATGATATGGCAAGGCTGCTTATCAAAATAGACATTTTCCTGTCTAATAACAATTTTGGACTGAAAAAAGCTTTGGGGGCTGGGTGTGGTAGCTCATGCCTGTAATCCCAGCACTTTGGGAGGCCGAGGTGGGTGAATCACTTGAGGTCAGGAGTTCCAGACCAGCCTGGTCAACATGGGGAAACCTCGTTTCTACTAAAAATATAAAAATTAGCTGGGCGTGGTGGTGGACGCCTGTAATCCCAGCTACTTGGGAGGCTGAGGCAGGAGAATTGCTTGAACCCAGGAGGCAGAGGCTGCAGTGAGCTGAGATTGCACGACTGCACTCCAACCTGGGTGGAAGAGTGAGACTCTGTCTCAAAAAAAAAAAAAAAAAAAGCTTTGGAATGCTTTAATAGAGTGGTACAAACTTGGTGTTTACAGATAAGAGCTGTCATTTCTTGGTTCTTTACAGTATGCCAGGTGCTGTGCTATGGAAACCCTCCCTAGATGTCCATGCTTAATTCAGCCCTTTGAGTATTCCATTTCCATTTACAAATAGAAGAATGGAGTCAGGGAGAAGTTAGGTAATTTGCCTTTGGGGTCATATAACTAGGAACTGGTAGAGCCAGGATTCAAACCCAGGTTACCCATTCTCCTATACATCAGAGACGAATGCGTGAGAACTGTGGTATTTGAATTCATATTGGAAATTTCCTCCCCTTTGTGCATCTTCTTTCTTTCTTTGGCTCCTTCACATAATTTGGATAAGCACAAGTCTCACCTATTTTGGCCAGTGCCTTAAGTTACTCCACCAACATGCACCTCTTCCCAGGAGAAGGCTGGGGCATATTGAAAAGTAGCCCACTGCAGCATGAAATTGTTATGAAATTTTATGTTTCATGTACAAGATTAAAAGTCACTTTCCACTGTGTGCAACTGACACACCAGAAAAAGGTATCTTTTTTTTAATGCCTACCCCTGTCCACACACCGTCAGGTTGAGACACAGGCTATAGAACTTTCCAGTCATGTCATGATCATGTATGGAGTTCAGTTAATTCACTGTGTTGGTGTAGTGGAGGAGTTCTCTGACCCAGAACAGGCAGGCAATAGCGAGGGGTCCAACTGAGGAGTAACGGGTGGTGGGGCAGGGCTGGATTTAACACAGATCTGAACAGTGTACGGGAGAAGATTTGATGACTGGAGATGGGGAGCTTAGTTCTTCCATTTCTGGTTTCTTCTTGGTTTCTGCCACTGGTTTTCTTTATGCTCCTGTCCTTTAATTGTGGGAGTGACTTCAGTCCTTGACCCACTTACTCACCCCCACCACCCCAATTGTGCGTTTACCCATTGTCTTGGTTTCAGCTATCATTTCTGTCTGAGTGGCTTCTAAACTGCCTGTGGCTTTAATGAGCTCCAGTTCAGTGAATCCACCTGAGCCCTAATTTGCTGTAGCAAATTTGCAGTTGCTCAGTGGCTTATATCCTGGATATTTGAATGTCTCAGAGTGAGTACATTTGATTTTAACCGCTCTTCCTCCAAAGCCAGCTGTCAGCATTTTTAAGTGGTACACAAATTGGTAGGAAGAGAACATTCCCACATCCACTGTAGTTGAGGCTCAGGTTCCTATTTTATTAGCCAAGGGTGCTGAACCACCCTGGAAGCGGGCAGCCACATTCGCTGGAAAAGAGACAATATACTGAGATGTACTTTTCTCTGGCCCCTTGGTGTCCTATGAGGCACACAGCTGCCTGTGATAATGTCAGAGATTACATCACAGTGCCAATGGAACTAACAGGAACCACCTGTGCACTTCCTGTTACAGGAATGTTCATTAACAGCAGGTTCTCCTAGGCTTTGAACGAAATTTAGCTTCTTCAAGGCCAAAAGCCTCATTGTGAAGAGAAAGAAGGGTGAGTTATCTTCTTAACAATGACTGTACTTGCAGCATTCCAGTGTCCTGGAACGCTGGTTTCCACAGCTCTCTTCCTTGGTTAATTGGTGTACATTACCCTTGGCATGCAACTGAAAACGGTAGGGCCATATGTCCTGATGGTTAAGAATATGGACTGTAAAATTAACATGTTGACTTCCAAATTCCAGCCCTGCTTATTGCTGGTTTTATGAATTTAGACAAGTTATTTATTCTCTCCAAACCTTCATTTTCTTAACTGAAACAGGCTAATTAGAGTACCTACTACAAAAGTTGGTAGTGAGAATTAAATCCGATAACACAGAAGTATTTAGTGCAGTGCCTGGCACATACCAAAGGTCAGTAAATGCTAGTTGCTATTCATTATTAATTAACAGTATTAGCTTTTTTCCATCTCTGCTATCTGGTCAATAACCTAGTATTGTCATCTCTTCCTACTCATGTTATCATTCTTCTCTGTGAGTTACTGCTGCTACCTTCTTTGAGCAGATATTCATTACCTCTTCATTGTGTGTGTGGGTACAGAAGTCACCTTCCTTTTTAGAAATGACCATTAGGCCAGGCACAGTGGTTCATGCCTGTAATCTAAGCACTTTGGGAGGCCGAGGTGGGCAGATCACTTGAGATCAGGAGTTTGAGACCAGCCTGGCCAATGTGGCAAAACCCTGTCTCTACTAAAAATACAAGAATTAGCCAGATGTAGTGGTGTGTGCCTGTAATCCCAGCTACTCGGGGGGCTGAGGCAGGAGAATTGCTTGAACCTGGGAAGCGGAGGTTGCAGTGAGCAGAGATTGTGCCACTGCATTCCAGCCATGGTAACAGAATGAGACCCTGTCTCAAAAAAGAAAGAAAAATAAATGACCATTTATTCTTTGGATCTACTCTACCACACTGAGCCTAAATTACTCAGTTTGCCTTTCAAAGCCTATTGTATTGAGGCCTGTATATGGTATTTTCCATTACTGTTGTTTTTCTTTTACATACCCTCCACTCTAGTCAGACACAGGAATGTGTTCAAGGCATGCAGTTTTCTTTCTCTTTTTGTCTAAACTGGCACCCTGTATTGCTTTGCCAGGCACATGCCCATTTGTCTCTCGTGGGACAGTTTTGACCCTGTTATGTGGATGTCGTATGTGACCTTTGTCGGGTCTGTGCTTTCCCAGGGTCTGAGATGATCAGGGTCTTGGCTGTTGCACCTCCTCTAGGCTGTGCCCTAGCCTGCCTTTAGGAGTCTGGATTCTGGGAAACTTTATTATTCTGTTGCTATTTATTAATCTGGAGTCGAGTACTAGAAATCACACCAATTTTTTTTATGCCTAAGCCCTGTTAAAAGGAATTCTGTTCCTGAAATTTGGACTGCGTATGATGTCACTATATCATCTGCCCCCTGTATGTGTGGGTTCTGCATCAGAATTCAACCAACTGCAGATCAAAAATATTATGAAAAAAATGAATGGTGGTTTCTGTATAGAGCATGTCCAGACTTTTATCCTGTCGTGATTCCCTAAACAATATAACAACGATTTACATAGCATTTACATTATGTTAGGTATTGTAAGTAATCTAGAGATGATTTAAAGTGTGCAGGAGGATATGCACAGGTTATTTGCAAACACTGGGTTATTTTATATCAGGGACTTGAGCATCAATAGATTTTGGTATCGGGGGAGGTCCTAGAACTATTCTCCCCCATATACAGAGGAACGACTGTATAATTTCTTTATGTTGCATTGTTCCTAAAAAATCTAGAGCAGGTACACAGTAATGTTCCCTTTATTTTTGTCCTCTTAGGTATAGCAGTCTTGGCAGTTGCTGGCTGGTAAGAAGTGTAGTCAAATACGAGTGAGCATGCATTCCTCCTTGTTCTCTGTAATGGCTCATTGTCCTGGTTTACCAGTGGTGGCTTGGGCGCATTAGGGAGGAACAGACCTTCCTAAGTGGTTGTCCTGTTCAGATAACTTCGCCTCACACATCAAGTTCTTACCTCGGCTCATGACAGTCATGATAATTCTAAGGGATCATTTAGCTACAGTTTAGACTTGATTTTTCTTGGGTTTGATGGTGGGAACATTTTAAGACTAAGAAATTGAGTGGAAGAAAAATTAATAGACATGTCTTTGAGGGTAGGGGTTTTGTCCTTAAACTTACATCCCTGATGCCTGTGCAGAATAAGTGATATTGAGAGAATGCATGAAGTTCTTTTTTTTTTTTTCCGAGACAGAGTCTCGCTCTGTCACCCAGGCTGGAGTGCAGTGGCACAATCTCGGCTCACTGCAACCTCTGCCTCCCGGGTTCAAGTAATTCTACTGCCTCAGCCTCCTGAGTTGCTGGGATTATAGGCATGTGCCACCATGCCCAGCTGATTTTTTTTTTTTTTGAGAAGAAGTCTCGTTCTGTCGCCTAAGCTGGAGTGCAGTGGTGCGATCTCGGCTCACTGCAAGCTCCGCCTTCCGGGTTCATGCCATTCTCCTGCCTCAGCCTCCCAAGTAGCTGGAACTACAGGCGCCCGCCATCACGCCTGGCTAATTTGTTTTTTTTTTTGTATTTTTTTTTTTAGTAGAGACGGGGTTTCACTGTGTTAGCCAGGATGGTCTCGATCTCCTGACCTTGTGATCTGCCCATTTCGGCCTCCCGAAGTGCTGGGATTCAGGCGTGAACTACAGTGCCCGGCATGCCCAGCTAATTTTTGTATTTTAGTAGAGATGGGGTTTCGCCATCCTGACCTCAGGTGATCCACCTGCCTCGGCCTCCCAAAGTGATGGGATTAGAGGCGTAAGCCACTGCGCCTGGCCGGAGTTCTTAAAGAGCACGCTGTGTATTTCCATAGTGAGCCAATGACAAACCCAAAAGACCAACTAGAGATTCACCTCTTAGAAAGAAAAAGATCCGCTAACTTGCAGAACGTCTCTATTGGTGACTTGAGGAAGGACTTGGAAAGGGAACAGGGAGAACTAGGGTTGGGAAGGATGACGTTGGATTTATTTGGGAGAACTTTCAGTAGCTTCTTCCTTCTGAATCTTCCTCTTAGCTTCCTTAGGAGATACTGAGGCTTAGTGCCCTTGCCTAGTTGCTGCCACTGGAGAACTTGCCCGTAGCTCAGGCCCACCCTGTAGATTCACTCCGGGAAATCAAACCAGTATTTAGATCTGCTAATTATGCCATTTCTATTTCAAGAAATACGTTGAGTCCAAAATAGAAATTGACTGCTTGCTTCACCCTGTTCACCCTGGAGTTATTCAGGCAGAATATGTCAGATATGTTTCATGTGACATTTTCATTAGGCAAGAGATATGGATCCTTTTCTTTCCTTCTTTTTTAAATTTGGGTAACATTTCAGAAATAATGAATGGCAAAGAGAACACAATAAATGACCTTTACCTCCATTAACAGATGTTAACATTTTGGGATTTTTCTTTTTTTTTTCAGATTAAAAAAAATGGAATAAATGAAATGTTATGGATAACGTTTGAAATATACTTTGTTCCCCTCTCCAGTTTTATTTCCCTCTCTTCCCAGAAGTAGTTAATATGAATTTATATATATATCCTTTTATCATTTTCTAAATTTACTATATATGGACATTTCCTTAAGGACCTATACGGTGTTACATGTTCATTAACATAAATGATATACTGTGTGTTTCATTCTGTTACTTGCTTTTAAAAATCTATCTATTTTGACAATATCTACCCATGATGATATACAGACCCGATGACATTTTGGTTTTTTGTGGTGTCTGCAGGTGTCTTTAAGTACCTGGTTGCTCATGTAAATCCATCAGTACCTCTAACATTTCCTAAAAATCTTTGTTTGTATGCCTTAAATTGATTAGAAATTTAAAAATGGATAGCCCCAGTAAGTTGAAAGTCTCATGTTTGGTGGAAACTTCCATATGCATTTTAGCAGGCTGTCTCAATATTTTGTATTCTAAAAAGAGGCTGCGAAGATAATGCAGTGGGTGTGGAATCGTTTGCAAAGGACTTGAGTAGGTGGCAGGGAGTTTTTGACTTGTACTAACATACATAGATGTGCTGTTGCTAGGGCCACTTTGGGAACTTGTTATTGTGTGGGAAAGTGTTATGCTATTAAAAGTTTTATTTTTCTTTTTTTGGTAACAGTGTTAGTTTTCTATATTAAGACAATATTCTCTTTGGTTTAAGAAATATGCATGGATATAAAATTGGTATTTATAATATTAATCTGGCTGTGTTCTTCTAACCAAGCTTTGGTCTCATTGCCCCAGCAGCCTGTTGGACAATTTCACGTGGATAGCTCTTCATCTCACTCAAAAGACCAAAAATGGAAAAATAGGTCCACTTTTTCATGGACTCCTTTTCTGTTTAGGGTACCATACATCTCAGCTGTAAATCCCATCTGGGCCGGACTATTTTAGATTACTTTGGTAGCCTAACCAATGCTAAATATTTATTAATGTCTTCATAACATCTTGCTACTTGGTAATGTTTATGCTTGTGGTGGCTCACGCCTGTAATCCCAGCACTCTGGGAGACTGTGGTGGGTGGATCACCTGAGGTCAGGAGTTCAAGACCAGCCTGGCCAATATGGTGAAACCCCATCTCTACTAAAAATACAAAAATTAGCTGGGTGGGGTGGTGGGCACCTGTAATCCCAGCTACTTGGGAGGCTGAGGCAGGAGAATCGCTTGAACCCGGGAGGTGGAGTTTGCAGTGAGCTGAGATCATGCCACTGTACTCCAGCCTGGGCAACAGAGCAAGACTCCGTCTCAAAAAAAAAGCCTGTGACAGCCTTTTTGATCAAGTGGATGGATGAGTGAGTATTCATCTTTATTGCAGACCTACTGTGTGCTAGGTTCTCCAAGAGGTATCATAATTATGAGATAGATAAGGTTTCTGCACGAGTACACACATATCTACAATTTTTTACTTTAAAGATTGCTCTTTAAAATTGCTGTGTAACCGGTGAGTTGGAGGCATACAATAATGGATCTGTAGTAAGACTGGTTGGGGGGTTGTTCAGGTGTTTGAGAATAGTGGCTTGGACTGGCATATTGGTGGTAATGCAGATGTAGGGAAGAAGACTGATTCAAGAAATATTAGGAAGGGATCGGGCGTGGTGGCTCAAGTCTGTAATCCCAGCATTTTGGGAGGCCGAGGCAGGTGGATCACTAGAGGTCAGGAGTTTAAGACCAGCCTGGCCAACGCCGTGAAGCCCCATCTTTACTAAAAATATAAAAATTAGCCAGGCGTGGTGGTGCATGCCTGTAATCCCAGGTACTCGGAAGGCTGAGGCAGGAGAATTGCTTGAGCCCAGGAGGCGGAGGTTGCAGGTTGCAGTGAATGGAGATTGCGCCATTGCACTCCAGCCTGGGTGACAGCCTCTGTCTCAAAAAAAAAAAAAAAAAAAAAAATTAGGAAGGTGACAGGACACAGTGATTACTGGATGTAAGAGGTAAGGGAGAGATAGGACTCAACAGTATGTCTAAGATTTCTGCCTTGGGCATCTAGGTAGACGGTCATGCCATTCATGGAGAAGAGAATATGCTGGCAGAAGGGCAGGTCTTGGGGAGGTAGTGGAAAGACACGTTCATTTTCAAACATGTTGTGTTTGAGATGCCTACACATTAAGTGAAGGTGACACTTGGTTATATGGTGGGTCTAGCTTAGGGACAGAGAACCGGAGATGTCAGCTTAAAGGTGATAACTGCAGCCAAATTTCTTGTTCTTTAGTGGCAACATTTTCAAGTTCAACAATGCCTTTTACTAAATCTGGACTATGGACATTTAAGTCGATTTCATCAAGATGTATTGAATTCTGATTATAGTACGTGAACGTACTATGTTAAGCTCTGGGCAGATACAAAGATGAATACTGTCTAGTTTCGATCTTGAGACCTTGGAATCTAAGGATAAAATTGAACTAAAGCGAATTAAATATGACTAGAAAGTCATATAATGAGAGTAGCTTATTTTTGCTCATTATTTGTGAAATTGATGGCATATTAAAAAAACTAGGAAGGGATGGTGATGAAGATAGTTTATTTTCAGAGATGTTTAGGTTTTTCTACCTTTCTGTAGCAGGAAGTAGAGAGGAAGTCATCCAGGCAGCCTCCTATGTAGTCCAGGATTTGAACTGTGCTATGCTTTAGTCTGTGTAGTGTAGGCACTGTGTAAACAGTAGATGGATGGGTATGATCGCCCTATAAATCTTTTTCATTTGTTTTGTTGGTTCTGGGAATCAAAGAATCTTCTCATGTATTAGAGGGCTATCAGAAAATTGGTAAATTTTATGAAACTGTATTATTTATTTTGTTTCTGTGATGTTAATGTTGTGTGAAATTCTTTTGATTGTTGAAGAATATGGGCAGAGTTTAGGGAGCCTTGGTGACTATAAATGTATTTAAAACAAATTTTTGCTGGGCGCGGTGGCTCACACCTGTAATCCCAGCACTTTGGGAGGCCGAGGCGGGCAGATCACGAGGTCAGGAGATCGAGACCATCCTGGCTACAGTGAAACCCCGTCTATACTAAAAATACAGAAAATTAGCTGGGCGTGGTGGCTGGCTCTATAGTCCCAGCTACTTGGGAGGCTGAGGCAGGAGAATGGCATGAACCTGGGAGGCAGAGCTTGCAGTGAGCTGAGATTACACCACTGTACTCCAGCCTAGGCGACAGAGTGAGACTCCGTCTCAAAAAAAAAAGAAAAGAAATTTATTTTACAGAGATGGGTGTCATGATGGTCTCTAACCCCTGGACTCAAGCAGTCTGCCTGCCTTGGCCTCCCAAAGTGCTGGGATTATAGGCATGAACCACCATGCCCAACCTTTGTTTGTTTGTTTGTTTGTTTGTTTTGTTTTAGAGATGGTATCTATGTTACCCAGGCTGGAATCAAACTCCTGGGCTCAAGCGATCCTTTCAACTCAGCCTCCTGAGTCGCTGGGACTACAGGTGTGCACCACCATGCCCAGCTTGTAGTATTTTCTAATCAACATTCTGAGATATATGCAGCTTTGATTATTTGTACGGGGATAAGAATAAAAATCTGGGAGGTCTAGTGAATGCAGAACTTGACATTGTTAATGCAGAATAACTGCGTTTTGCAAAGAAGAGGAAATTCTTTCATCGTGTTTGCATTTTGTGATAGCCCTCTTGATGCAGTTTGCCTTAAAGTAGCAGAAGACTTAAATTCCTTACTTTTATAGTCTCTGAATGCTTCTCTTAAGCATGAAGGTAGATGTGGGTGAGTGAACTGGAATGTGAGAGTGGGTAGAGTGTTCTCAGTTCATGGAGGTAACTCTTCTGTAGGAGAGGCTACGCTGAGCAATTTCTTATGTCTGTCTCTCCTTATCTTGTAACGGCACCAATAAAGAGGACACCTAGGAAATCTTGACAAAATACCTTGATCTGAATGCCTTTGATCATTTTTAGGTTGTGTTCTTTTTCTAGATAGAAATCTTTCGTAATTGTACCACAAGACATGGAAAAGACTTCCTGGTTAATTTAGGGCACATTGACTTGCAGTCTCTTTTAGACGATTCCAGATTGCTTTTGAACTGTTAATACTGGCTAATACTGTTTATGGTTTAAAATAACATTTTGGGGCCGGGTGTGGTGGCTCACACCTGTAATCCCAGAACTTTGGGAAGCCAACGTGGGTGGATCACTTGAGGTTAGGAGTTCGAGACCAGCCTGGCCAACATGGTGAAACCCCGTCTCTACTAAAGACACAAAAAATTAGCCCAGCGTGGTGGTGCGTGCCTGTAATCCCAGCTACTGGGGAGGCTGAGGCAGGAGAATTGCTTGAACCTGGGAGCGTAAGTTGCAGTGAGCCGAGATCGCACCACTGCACTCCAGCCTGGGTGACAGAGTGAGACTCCATCTCAAAAAAAAAAAAACAAAAAAAACAAAAAAACCAAATTGGGTTGTTTTACTTGGTCTATAATAAAATCATTATTCTTCATAGGAAGTAGTAACAGGCGAGTAAGACTTAATAAATAAGTGTATTAAATTTAAAAAATGACTCCAACATCTCCAGGCATCAGTATCCACATATACTTTTCCCCTCGTATTCCATTTCTTTTGTTTTTTAAACTAAGAGTTTATATACATTTTTTTAAAAAGTAAGAGTATATATAAAATTAAGATCCAAGCAAATCTTTATGAAAACTCAATTAATGAAAAGGTGAAATCCAGTTGACTGAGTCATTAACTATATCTGTTGATTTTCATTAGCAATTGCTACTGGAATGAAATTACTTTCTAGAAGATGTTTCTAGCCTTTAAATGAAAAGCCCCAATGAAAAGCCCTTCTTTTCATTATTTGAGGGTCTATCAATACCTTAATGAATAACTTCTATTTATTATTTTATATACTTATGGCTATAACTATATATGCACACACAATATGTGTACAGATGTAAGTAAAACTATTAAAAGTAAAATGCATGCCAAAAAGTGCACATTTAAGTGTAGAGCTTGACGAATTTTCACAAATTGGACACACCTGTGTAAATAGCACATTTTGGTCTATATTTTACAAATAATTTTCCCTGGTTTTATGTAACAGGAGGAAACATTGATCTAAGTCACGAATCTAGAAGTGTGTTTTAGTTTGGCTGAAGGTGTGTGAATAGTCTTACCTCAGGTATATTTCAGGCTCAGATCAGATGTTCATGGCCAAACTATATGGACTAGAATGTTGGGTCTTGATCATTCATTAGTCGGCCTCATTTTCAGAGGAGAATATTGACCTTGTCTTCTTCAGCTTTTCAGAAGCTGCAGTAAACTGGCTATTTATTCAAATATGCATCCTTGTAAGTGCCCCAGAATCTTTTTTTTTTTTTTTTTATTTTGCTTGTTTTTTTGTGAGACAGAGTCTCCCTCTGTTGCACCGGCTGGAGTGCAGTGGCATGATCTCGGCTCACTGCAACCTCTGCCCCCAGGTTCAAGTGATTCTCCTGTCTCACCCTCCTGAGTAGCTGGGACTACAAGCACGTGCCACCACACTTGGCTAATTTTTTGTATTTTTAGTAGAGACAGTGTTTCACTCTGTTAGCCAGCATAGTCTTGATCTCCTGACCTCGTGATCCACCCGCCGCCTCAGCCTTCCAAAGTGCTGGGATTACAGGCGTGAACCACCGCTCTCGGCCTCACAGAAGAGTCTTAACTAACTGCCCTTAGACTGCATGTTAAGGCAGCTGGATCTGTCTGTATATCTATGAATTTCAAATAGGTACTCTCCAGACATTTCCCAGGGAGTACAAACAGGGGCTCCCTACCTTTCACAATTTATGAAAGTCTTGCTTGAAAGAAGGAATATTTAGGGAGGAGTGCCTGAAGGATCTGCAGATCATACATTAGACAAGTTATTTCAAATTATGCTCCTGTACCAAGCCAGATTAGCAAGAGAACAGTGTCCTTATATCGTATTTGATTGGCATACCAACAAGCTTTTGCTGAATCTTTAGCTGGTGTGATATTAGTGGGTTTTGCAATGGCTAATACTCCAGAAATCCTGTGATGGTGTTATAAATCCTGTGGCCCCATCACTTAATATTTTTTCTTTTCAAGTAAAACAAATGTTTTTCAGAGTGTGTGACGGTTGTCTGACTTTAAATGAAATATTCCTCTGGTTTCTCTGCTCCTTCCAAAAAGGTAGACAGCACATCTGCAAAGATGGAAAGATACATTGCAAATTTTGCCTAACTTCCCTTTTGCCTAGAAGCCATATTTGGGACCTCTTGTGTTGTTTCGAATTATGCACACAGACCATTTCGATTGATAGAATTCTTTAAAAAATTAAAACACAGCAGTTGCAGGTCATGACAAGGAGAAACAGTTCTGCCTGTCGTTTTTATGGTGAAACAGTTCTGGGTCAGTGGACACCACCAGCTGCTTATTTAGCTTACTATTGTACTAAAAAGTCCGAACAACAAATGGCTGGGGCAGTCCCACTGAGAGACCCCAACATCATTTAATGTCCCTGGAGGAAAGGCAACATGCGCTATTTCAAAGAACCGTGGTCTTCAGAAAGAGCTCTCAGGCTTCAAGACTCCTCAAAGACGGCAGCCCAAGATTACAGCCAGAGGTTTCTGATGAACTCTGATTTAATAAGTTCCCCAAAGACATTTTCATATTTTCATGCATTTTTAACAATAAATATTTTACTTCCATTTCCTACTGCATGTTTAAGAGGACAGAGGGCATTGACGTTGAACAGGCCGTGTAGATAGAACTGAAGTATGCACACATGCCTCTCTCCACCCAGCACTAGATGTAGATTGCATGCCCTCCCCAGCTCCCCTCCTCCCTGCCACTTTTTTTTTTTTTTTTTTTTTTTTTTAAAGAGATAGTCTTGTTATGTTGCTCAGGCTGGTCTCGAACTCCTGCACTCAAGTGATCCTCCTGCCTCTGCCTGCCAAGAAACTGGGACTACAGGTGGGTGCCCCTGCTCTGACTTCCTTCTACCTCCCCTCCAATGAAAACAATAGTGTTAAACATGATTTAAAGCTTCTGAACTGCTGGGCTGCTGTGTATTGTGATTATAACCATGTTAATATACTAGGCATTAGAGGAGAACCACTGTGATGTTTTGCTGAATGAAAGCATAGTCAACAATTCTCTCTGCTGAGATTTGCCTTGACCTTAGCTTCATGCTTGTGGAAATCTTCCCATTCATTCCTCAAGGACTGTGTCAAACACCTCTTCATCCTTGAAGCTTGCCACTCTTTTAACTTGCCTTCTCAGTCTCGTGGCATTTAACCAGCCTACAAGTCATTGCATGTGAAGCTGTAATGGGGTCTTGGGAATCATCTGGTTCATCGATGAAGCTTCGTAAATGGGACACCCAGAGGCCTAGGGGATTCTTGGACTGGCTGCGGCCATGTTGCTATTACTAAGAGAACCAATAAAACCAGGTCTAGACTCTACATTCCCTGACTCCAACTCAGGTCTTTTTCTGTCCTAATATCCTCTTTGCAGAATACATTGATCTTAAGCACTATCTGTTCATCAAAGTTGGAAGGAAAATGATCTAATCTTATGTACTTTGAAGTACTACTTATTAATTTTATGTTTAAAATATTCAAACATTGTACTTGGGAGGCTGAGGCAAGAGGATCGCTTGAGGCCAGGAATTAGAGACCAGCCTAGACAACATTGTGAAGCCCCATCTCTAAAAAATTGTTTTAAAAAATTAGCTGGGTGTGGTGGCACATACCTCTAGTTCCAGCTACTTGGGAAACTGACCTGGGAGGATCACTTGAGGCCAGGAGTTGGAGGCTGCAGTGAGCTTTGATCGTGCCACTGCACTCCAGCCTGGGTGACAGAGCAAGATCTCGTCTCGTAAAAAAAAAAAAAAGATAAAAACAAATATTCAAACTGTGAAGATGATGTTCTCTGGCTAATTGAAGATTTAATGTTGGTGGAGATTTACTTTAGAATGACGATGAATTGGGTTTTTTTTTTTTTTTTTTTTTTT
>NW_016823660.1:1588114-1595919 GCF_001698545.2 Rhinopithecus bieti
TTTTTTTTGACACGGAATCTCGCTCTGTCGACCGGACTGGAGTGCAGCGGCACGATCTCGGCTCACTGTAAGCTCTGCCTCCTGGGTTCACGCCATTCTCCTGCCTCAGCCTCCTGAGTAGCTGGGACTACAGGTACCCGCCACCACGCCTGGCTAATTTTTTAATATTTTTAGTAGAGACGGGGTTTCACCATGTCAGCCAGGATGGTCTCGATCTCCTGACCTCGTGATCCACCCGCCTAGGCCTCCCAAAGTGCTGGGATTACGGGCGTGAGCCACCGCGCCCGGTCTGGATTGGCTTTTTTATGGCAATAGTTGAAGAGTTTGGGAACATAATCACTACCCAATTTATGCTTACACAAGGGTGGACTAGATTAGAAGAGAATTCAGTTAAAATCGGCTACAATTTGTTGAGCATTCGCTGTTGTCATCAGTGTCTAGGCATTGAGGCTATGGCATTGAATGAGCTAATTTGTTTCCCTTTTCTATTCTTTGCTGGAGCAATGCGGTTAGGATAGCAGGGCACGTTCCTCACCTGCCTCTCCCAAAGGTTCTACATCAATCAGATGAGCAGGGTTTTAGAAAGGTAAAGTATTTATATCACACCGAATCCATGGCTTCAGTCATAAGTAATCAAAATGTTTAAGGAAGTAGAAATAGTTTTGGGAAAAGAAAGTCCTTACTTTTGAGTAAAAGGTGTATGTAATTACAGGTGGATTTGCTTGTCATGAGTATTCCTGAAGGAAGAGTAGTTTCATGAGTCTATAATATTAGTCCCCCATTTTCTACAATTGTCTTTTTTTTTTGAAATAGAGTCTCACTCTGTCATCGTGGCTGGAGTGCAGTGGTACGTTCTTGGCTCACTGCAATCACTGCCTCTCGTGTTCAAACGATTCTTCTGCCTCAGCCTCCTGAGCAGCTGTGGTTACAGGCATGCACCACCACGCCTGGGTAATTTTTGTATTTTTAGTAGAGATGGGGTTTCGCCATGTTGACCAGGCTGGTCTCGAACTCCTTACCTCAAGTGATCTGCCAGCCTCGGCCTCCCAAAATGCTGGGATTACAGGCCTCAGCCACCGCGCCTGGCCCCCAATTGTCTTTATAATAAAATGGTTTTAAAATTAAAATTCAGATTTAAAGTGGCGTACAAGGTACTGTATGATGTAACCCTTGCCTACAGTTCTTTGTTTTATCAGAATTTCTCTGGCTCATTTTGTTGCAGCCGCACCTTCTTTAGAACATATTGGGCTCTTTCCTTCTTCCCAGCCTGAGTTGTTGTACCTTCTGCCGGATGCCCTTGCCTCTCACTTGGCGGTTCCCTGCCCCACAGTGATTCAGGGCTGAGCTTAACTGCACCTGCTTAGAGAAACTTCACTTTTACCCAATATAGAGTATGCCTCCTCTCTACTCACATTCATTCTTCTTCATTAATTTAATTTAATTTTAATTTTTTTTTTTTTGAGACAGGGTTTTGCTCTGTCACCCAGGCCGGAGTACAGTGGTACTTCACTGATCACTGCAGCCTTGACTTCCCAGGTCCCAGCTATCCTCCCACCTTAGCTGCCTGAATAGCTGGGATTACAGGCATGCACCACTATGCCCAGCTAATTTTTGTATTTTTGGTAGAGATGGAGTTTTGCCATATTGCCCAGGCTGGTCTCAAACTCCTGACCTCAAGTGATCCACCTGCGTCAGCCTCCCAAAATGCTGGAATTACAGGTGGGAGTCACTGTGCCTGGCTCATTATTCTTTCAAAATAGTATTATCTACTTTTCTTTTACCATGTTTATCACATTTTATACAGGTTGAGTATTCCTTATCTGACATGCTTGGGACCAGAAGTGCTCTGGATTTTATTTTATTTATTTATTTATTTATTTTTTGAATATTTGCATTATACCAGTTGCTCAAGCATCCCTAATCTGAAAATCCAAAATCTACCATGCTCTAGTGACCATTTCCTTTGAGCATCATGTTGATAATTTTGGATTCTGGAGTATTTTGGATTTCAGATTTTTGTATTCGAGATGCTCAGCCTGTGGTATTTATTGCTTCTTTATTTATTTGACTACCTGAGTGTGTTGTCTTTTTTGCTTGCTAGATTATAAGCTCTGTGAAGGTCATGGATGTGCCTGTTTTGTTCACCACACTATACCCAGCATCTAAAGGCCGCAATTGCCTCATAGTAAATATTCAAATATTTGTTAACTTACTGAATGGATCCAACTAATGCAGAAGTTAGAAAATATTTTTTTGTAAAGGCCAGATAGCAATGTACTAAGCTTTGCAGGTCCAGTGGTCTCTGCTTCAAATATTCCACTTTGCCATTGTAATGTAAAAGCAGCCGCAGACAATTTATAAGTGAATGAACGTGGCTGTGTTTCAATAAAACTTTATTTATAGGAACAGACAGTGGGCCAGCTCACTGTAGTTTTTAGGCCCCTGAGCTAATGCATATAGCAAAACAGATGGCACGCAGCATACCTTAGCTTTTTGACATCTGGGACAATGTTGATGGGCCTAGTGACTAAGATTTTAGGCAGAGGCAACCTAAGCAGGTAGCACACTTGGATTAAATATTAACCAGAATTAGTTGAAATGAGAAACAGTTACTGAGCACTTACTGCGAGCCAGATTCACTGGAAACTAGAGGCATGAAGTTAATGATGCGCAAAGGCTTTGGTTCTTGAAGAGTTTACTGACTATTGAGAAACAGACAAGCTAACAATTATAACATGGGGACAGAGTGCTGATTGGGATACACATATGGTGTCGGAGGGACATAGAAGAGACAGCACCATAACGCAGAAAGATCAAGCTTTTAAGAAAGCGATTGGCCGGGCGCGGTGGCTCAAGCCTGTAATCCCAGCACTTTGGGAGGCCGAGACGGGCGGATCACGAGGTCAGGAGATCGAGACCATCCTGGCTAATACGGTGAAACCCCGTCTCTACTAAAAAATACAAAAAAGTAGCCGGGCGAGGTGGCGGGCGCCTGTAGTCCCAGCTACTCCGGAGGCTGAGACAGGAGAATGGCGTAAACCCGGGGGGCGGCGCTTGCGGTGGGCCTAGACCCCGCCTCTCCCCTCCCGCCTGGGCGACAAAGCGAGGCCGCGTCCCAAAAAAAAAAAAAAAAAAGCGATTAAAAAAATGAAACAGGAAGGAGATAAAGAAACCAGCATCTATTGAGGACCTTCTCTCTATTGTGTTATCCATGTATTCACTTTTTTTTTTTTTCTTATTTCTGTTTTTAAAGTCAGGGTCTCACTCATTCTGTCACCCAGGCTGGAGTACAGTGGCACGATCATAGCTCACTGCAGCCTCCAACTCCTGAGCTCAAGCGATCCTTCTGCTTCACATGTTAACTTTTTCTTTCTAATTCTTCATGCCAAAACTATATGTTATGAGGACCTGAAACGCAGAAGTTACGGGAGGTGGCAGAGCTTGACATTACAATTTGAGGACTGTGAAAGCATTTCTCTTTAGAGTCAGGCTTAAGTTCAGGTCCCTGCTCTACTTCTTTATTAACTTGGGTAAATTGTTGAACCTCTAAATTGAAAAGGCCCTTGTGGGTCATGCGTGGTTGCTCACGCCTGTAATTCCAGCACTTTGGGAGGCTGACGGGGGTGGATCACTTGAGGTCAGGAGATCGAGACCAGTCTGACCAACATGGTGAAAACCTGTCTCTACTAAAAATACAAAAATTAGCTGGGCGCGCTGGTGAGCTCCTGTAATCCCAGCTACTAGGGAGGCTGAGGCAGGAGAATTGCTTGAACTCGGGAGGCAGAGGTTGCAGTGAGCCGAGATGGTGTCACTGTACTCCAGCCTGAGCGACAGAGTGAGACCCTGTCTCCGAAACAAAACAAAACAGAACAAAACAAAACAAAACAAAATAAAACAGAAGGCCTTTGTGAAGGTCAGATGAGAGAGTCTTGTAAATCCCTTAGCATGTAAGTACTTATGCTTACCTAAGTATTCAAGCGATAATGTAGTTTTATTGCTCTTAAAAATATAATTTAAACCCAGGTCTAGATAATTCTAAAACCCATTCTTTCCCTTTCCTCTGCACTTACTCTGCTTACTGCATTTCATTAAAAGAAAGCACAGTTTGTGCCAAAATTTATTAATTAACTTGATAAAGTTAAAAAAGCTATGATACGTATTTCTTGGTTATTGAACAATGGAACAGACACATTATCAATGTTGAATAATTTATAGGCATTTTACGCAGAGAAACTGTTGGAAAAAGATATGCTAAGTGGATTTTTTTTTTTAAGATGTAAAGGCATTTTTTGGGGGTGGGGTGGGGAGACAGGATCTTATGCTGTTGCCCAAGTTGGAGTGCAGTGGCACAATCTTGGATCACTGCATTCTTGACCTCCTGGATTCAAGCAATCCTCCCACCTCAGCCTCCCAAGCAGCTGGGACTACAGGCATGTACCACCATGCCTGGCTAATTTTTGTATTTTTTGTAGAGATGGGGTTTCGCCAAGTTCCCCAGGCTGGTTTTGAACTCCTGAGCTCAAGCAGTCCACCCGCCTTGGCCTCCCAAAGTGTTGGGATTACAAGCCTGAGTTACCATGCCCAGCGTAAAGGCATTTTGATATGAGCTGAGCTCATGATTCTGTTCTTTTAAACATTCTTTATCAATTGCCCCTTCTCTCTTTTTTTTTTTCCAGACGGAGTCTCGCTCTGTCGCCCATGCTGGAGTGCAGTGGCGCGATCTTGTCTCACTGCAAGCTCCGCCTCCCGGGTTCCCGCCATTCTCCTGCCTCAGCCTCCCGAGTAGCTGGGACTACGGGCGCCCGCCACCTCGCCCGGCTAGTTTTTTTGTATTTTTTAGTAGAGACGGGGTTTCACCGTGTTAGCCAGGATTGTCTCGATCTTCTGACCTCGTGACCCGCCCGTCTCGGCCTCCCAAAGTGCTGGGATTACAGGCGTGAGCCACCGGCCCGGCCAATTGCCCCTTCTCATTTTTGCATCTTTAACCTGTTGACTCAGGTCTACCTGTTTTTAAAAATAGCAGCAGCAACAATAAAAGCAATACCTCTGATGGGAACTCAGGGACCTATCTCTTGTCTCTTTTTGTACATAACTTCCTCAATGGGAGGTGCATCCCGAGTACTGTTCTGTCTCTCGAATTGATTCTGCCCTTGTCCTGTCTGTCCACCCTATAATCTCCACTAATGAAACTGGTAGAGAGGATGCCTTCTAATTAGTATTTTTATATTTCTCCGTATCAATAGTATTTGGAGATCAGGATTATGCCTTCTTCCTGAAAGTCTTTCTTCCTTGGCTTCTGGTGAATTAACCTTCCAAGACACAATTCTTAACATGTCCTTTCTATCCACTGCCACCATAAAATCCTTAGGCCAGCACTGGAAATCATTCTTTCATTCCAACACTTACCTTTTATTTTATCCCAACTGTAATAAACAGTTTCCTTCACATGCTCTGTGCTTCCCACTTCCATATGTTTGCTCAAGCTGTTGAGAGATGGTGGAAATTAATGCTTGGGCTCTTCAGTCAGACTTTCTGTCTTTTTCTTTGATCGTTTGAGATTATATTTTATTAAAAAATTAAAAAAGCTCCCTGAGGCCAGCGCTGGTGTCTGCATTGCTTATCTCCACTCTAATTTTTTGACCAAGGCAGACACTAGGACGGTTGAATTTAAAGCAGCCTCCTCACATGGTGGCGTTTCTGGCCCACCAGTGCCCCATCCTGAAGATCTGTGGTCTCAGGGCTGGGCACTAGATTTCTTGCATTTTTCCTTATTTTTGTTGCCAGTCATTCCTGGCTCTGGTGCTCTTCTTTGTCCCTGTTGCTGCTCTTTGCCCCAATTTTTAGCTAAAATGAGACTTAAAAAAAAGGGAAGGGTCTTACTATGTTGCCCAGTCTGTAGTGCAGTGGTATAATCATAGTTCACTGTAACCTTGAACTCCTGGCCATCCTCCCACCTCAGCCTCCCAAGTAGCTGGGACTGCAGTTGAGTGCCATCATACCTGGTTAATTTTCAATTTTTTTTTTTTGTTTGTAGAGACAGGGTCTCCCTATGTTGTCCAGGCTGGTCTCCAACTCTTGGCCTCATGTGATCATCCTGCCTTGGCCTCCCAAAGTGCTGGGATTACAGGCATGAGCCACTGTACCTGGTCTAGAATGGGGCTTTTTGATTCCTGAAACTGTGCCTATCTCTCAAACTTTCTTTTTTCTGGGGATAGCAGCTCTGCCTCTGGAGTTGGGTACGGAGCTAGAACACTCTCCCTACCTGACTCCCAAGCTGCCAGACTTCCCATTGCTTTCTTCCATCTGTGAGATTTGGATACTATTTCTGTGTCTTGGAAATTCTAGTACCTGCTGTCACCTGCATCACCACTAAGGTTCCCACATGTGTTGGATGTTTCGCCTGCCACCTTCAGCTGCAGCTCCTCCGTCTGCTTCTGAGCTGAGAGAGCCCGCTCCTCTCCGCCCCTCCCCTGCCATCCTTTCCTGTCTGCAGATTGTGGGCCAGCTCCAAGATCCCTCCCCTTCCTGCTGGCTGGTTGGTCACGCTTCACAGCCAAATCCTGAGAAAGGGAAACACTTCAGTGTTGATTTTAGAAGTCTTCTGTATGTGGCTTATGAGCCAATTTAATTTTTCATCACAATCCACATTAATGGGAAAAATGTAGCTCTGTAGTACTTTTAAGATCCAACTGGCAGTGGCGGATCAAGGCTGGGGGACCCTTTTGGGGCTTTATCCCTTCCATAATACCCCACCCCCTTTATTTGACATGAACAATTTCCATGTTCTGAATATTTATTTACAGAACTATACAAACACAGCTTCAAACCTTGTGACTTCACCCTCCCGAGGCCCATCAGGTCACATCCCTCATTTCTTAAATTCAAGATTGGCTGCTACCAGATGGTAGTGGCCCTTTCATTCAGCATATTTAGATGAAAGCAATTTGAATACACTACCACCAGAGAAATTTGGATTTTCTTTAAAATATTTTATAATTGTATGTGGTCAGGTACTTAGACACCTGAGTGCAAGTAGACTCATTGTGTTTGTTTTTAAATGTGAGATTTATTTTTATTTTATTTTATTTTATTTTTTTGAAACGGAGTCTCGCTCTCTTGCCCAGGCTGGAGTGCAGTTCTGCGATCTTGGCTCACTGTAGTCTCCGCCTCCTGGGTTCAAGCGATTCTTGTGCTTCAGCCTCCTGAGTAGCTAGGATTATAGGCATGCACCACCTCTCCTGGCTAACTTTTTTATTTTTAGTAGAGATGGGGTTTCACCATGTTGGTCAGGCTCATGTCGAACTCCTGACCTCAAATGATCTGCCCACCTCGGCCTCCCAAAGTGCTGGGATTACAGGCGTGAGCCACTGCGTCCGGCTAAATGTGAGATTTAGCCTTGTATTAGTCTCCTCAAGCCACTAAAGCAAGAGTTCCTGAGCTGGGTACATGATTGGACTTTAGAGTCTAATGAATGTACAACCTGTTTAGAATAGATTGCTGCTTTTTCTGTAACTAGCGAATGTTTCTTAGGAAAGAAAGGATCCATAGTTTTCATCAGATTAAAAAATGTCTGTGGCTCCCAAAGGGCCAAAGGCCATTTATACTAGAATATTATATATGACACCTGTGTGGTAACTTAAAATATGTATGACAACTTTTTAAAGGACTTGCAGTTACTGGCTTAATGCACTGTACCTCTTTGGGATATACTGTAAGTTTCATCATAATTTACTAGTTCAGTCAAAAATTATATCATTGGCTGGGCATGGTGGCTCACGCCTGTAATCCCAGCACTTTGGGAGGCC
>NW_016823660.1:1596889-1598666 GCF_001698545.2 Rhinopithecus bieti
TAAATTTGTTATATATATATAATTTATTTATTTTTTTCCCTTTTCTTTTTTTTGAGATGGAGACTTGCTCTGTCGCCCAGGCTGGAGTGCAGTGGTGCAATCTCGGCTCACTGCAACCTCCACCTCCCAAGTTCAAGCGATTCTCCTGCCTCAGTCTCCTGAGTAGCTGGGACTACAGGTGTGTGCCAC
This sequence comes from Rhinopithecus bieti, assembly GCF_001698545.2. Classification (NCBI taxonomy): domain Eukaryota; kingdom Metazoa; phylum Chordata; class Mammalia; order Primates; family Cercopithecidae; genus Rhinopithecus; species Rhinopithecus bieti. Next base: position 1,597,079 of record NW_016823660.1, read on the forward strand.
CACGCCCAGCTAATTTTTTGTATTTTTAGTAGAGATGAGGTTTCACCATGTTGGCCAGGCTGGTCTTAAACTCTTGACCTCAAGCCATCTACCCACGTCAGCCTCCCAAAGTGCTGGGATTATAGGCGTGAGCTACCATGCCCAGTCTGTTTTTTCTTTTTAAAAAAAAATATGGAAGTGGGATCTTGTTATGTTGCCCAAGCTGGTCTCGAACTCCTGGACTCAAGCAATCCTCCTGCCTCGGCCTCCCAAACTGTTGGGATTACAGACATGAGCCATTGGCACCTGACCAAAAATTATAAATGGAGAGATAGAAAGTGAGACAAACCAGGCTCTCTCTCAGGATAGAGAAATATATTTATGAGTATACTGTATGATCAGACAGTTTCTTGTACCACGTTGGAAGATGTTCTACATCATTGTCATTGGGGTGCGTCTGACATCCACACTCTGTGTACTTTGGGATCACCTGATGGAGAAGGCTGTGCTGCCTAGGTATGATTTGGAGGTCAGCGGAAGAGTGGAGGTATTGCAACCTTGGATAAGTACCGTGGCTTTCTCTGCTGTTCCTCTTGTGACCACTTTTAGGATAGAATGGCAGGGACAATGGTTTGCCTCGCTTAAATCTTGGTGGAACTATGGTGACTGTGCTAGATCTGGTCTTTGACTCGTTTCAATATAAAAAGCACTGGCCAGTGGAGCGCAAAGCCACCGTGTTGGTGGGAAGTGTGTTTGTGATAAACACCATAGGGTTCCGCCCCAGTGAATGACTTGGGCAGTCTTTCGTTAAGTCATGGTTCAGAGTTCTGCTCACCTTGCTAGGAAGGAAAGTGTTCACAGTTAATTCTGTGTTTTCTCACCTGTGTGTAGGATCTACTTTTGCTAACAAGCATATGTCACTGTCAGAATGGTTAATTCTGGACAGAGAACTACAGAAACAAGGTAGATAAAGAGCAATTATTCTTCATTGAAAGATTAAAGATAATTGATTGAATTGGGGACCCATCTGGCTTTGTGATTTGCTGGAGTGACTTAAGAAAACTAATTGCGCCGGGCGCGGTGGCTCAAGCCTGTAATCCCAGCACTTTGGGAGGCTGAGACGGGCGGATCACGAGGTCAGGAGATCGAGACCATCCTGGCTAACACGGTGAAACCCCATCTCTACTAAAACTACAAAAAACTAGCCGGGCGAGGTGGCGGCGCCTGTAGTCCCAGCTACCCGGGAGGCTGAGGCAGGAGAATGGCGTGAACCCGGGAGGCGGAGCTTGCAGTGAGCTGAGATCCGGCCACAGAACCCCAGCTGGGGGGACAGAGGGGACCCCGTCTAAAAAAAAAAAAAAAAAGAAAACTAATTGCTTTGGTAAAGAGCTAGGCTATTAAAAAATAATTTTTATAGTGTAATTTTGTATGCACCTTATATACTTGGAAAACCATTTAAATTCTTTCTCTAACAACAATTGGGCATAAATCAACTCACACTGAGTTGAAATGCATCATGTAGAAAACAGAGCCTTTTCACTTTCACTTTAAATTGTACCAGAAGAAACATGCTATTTTAAAAACAATCTTTTTTTTTTTTTTTTTTTTT
>NW_016823660.1:1600105-1615706 GCF_001698545.2 Rhinopithecus bieti
TTCTAGGTACATTCTTCATTCTCACGTTCACTTAAATATTTATTGAGCTCCAACCTGAGGTACACCTCTTTAACAAACTTTCTCATGGTTTCCACAACAAAGATACCTGTGTCCGGAGCCTCTGCAGGTATGCACATTGCAATGAGGCAGCCTGGGGCCGGCAGGGGCTCCTAAGGCACTGGCCCCAGACTGGAGATCATGTGATTTATTTCTTTGATTCTCATTGCAGTGTTCATACCTTCTGGAAAAGGAAAACAATCTGAAAGTTAGCACCATCTTTTCTTGTGCCTATTCTAGAGTCTCTGAAAAATACCAGCCTCCTCCCCACCCCAAAAGAACACTAAGAAACAGACACTTAAAATGTATTTAAAATACTGTTTTCTATTTACTATTTTAAAAACAATCTTTTTTTTTTTTTTTTTTTTGAGATGGAGTCTCACTCTGTTATCCAAGCTGGAGTGCAGCAGCACGATCTTGGCTCACTGCAACCTCCGCCTCCTGGGTTCCAGCGATTCTCCTGCCTCAGGCTCTTGAGTAGCTGGCACTACAGGCATGTGCCACCATGTCTGGCTAATTTTTGTATTTTTAGTAGAGGCAGGGTTTCTGCCCTGTTGGTCAGGCTGGTCTCACTCCTGACCTCAGGTGATCTGCCCACCTTGGCCTCCTAAAGTGCTGGGATTACAGGCATGAGCCACCACGCCCGGCCAGAAACATACTGTTTGGTTAGAACATAGTTAAATATAGTCTCTGGTATTTTTTATATGTTTTAGATTTCCTTATCTTGACAAGTGATTGAAGGAAAGAACCATTTATAGTCTGTAGGTATAAGGAAGATTTGTATAACTGCTTCAGCTCATTAGCTAATGCATAGATATAGACTAATACATAATATAATACGTAGATCATTTATAGAGAGCCAGGGAGACTGGAATGGATGAATTGCCACTGGAAATGATGAATACTTTTTAGATAATTAAGCATGTATTCATTAACAAGTAGAAAGAGTGATGGATTCAAATATGTCGATGATAATGATGCCATAAAATTATTGTAACAGCATTTATAAATAGCTGCTAATACAGTGTTTTCTGTGTTTTTGTTTGTTTTTGTTTTGTTAAATATCAGTGTTTTCTAAGTATGGACATGCAGGGTTATTTCTGAAGTATTCTAATGAACAGTTTTTGTTTTAAGCACTATGGTTTTCTTCTTTTGGGGGACAGAGTGACAGAGTCTTGCTCTGTCACCCAGGCTAAAGTGCAGTGGCATAATCATGGCTCACTGCAGCCTTGACTTCCTGGACTCAGGTGATCCTCCCACCTCAGCCTCCTGAGTAGTTGGCACTATTGGTGCACACCACCGTGCCTGGCTAATTTTTTGTATTTTTTGTAGAGATGAGATTTTGCCATGTTACCCAGGCTGGTCTAGAACTCCTGGGCTCAAGTGATTCTCCCACCTCAGCCTCCCAAAGTGCTGGGATTCCAGGCGTGAGCCACTGCACCTGCCCATATGCTTTTATTTTCATGCATAGTAGAAAACATAACTAGCTCATCAAACTCATGGTTTCACTACATCTGCCTGCCTTCCTGCCTCCCCTCCCCTCCCCTCCCCTCCCTCCCCTCCCTCACTCCCCTTGTCTTTTCTTTTTCTTTTTCTTTTTGGCGGAGTCTCTCTCTGTCACCCAGGCTGACAGTGGTGCAATCTTGGCTCACTGCAACCTCCACCTCCTGGGCTCAAGTGATTCTCCCTCCTCAGCCTCCCTAGTAGCTGGCTATGACGCCTGGCTAATTTTTTGTATTTTTATTAGAGATGGGGTTTCACCATGTTGCCCAGGCTGGTCTCAAGCTCATGAGCTCAAGCAATCCACTGGCCTAGACTTCCCGAAGTGCTGAGATTACAGGCGTCAGCCACTGTGCCCGGCCTCACCATGTGTGTTTAAAAAGAGTCTAAAATAGGTATTTAAATAAAAAAACTCTATGTAAGAAAATGTTAAGTAAAAAAGTAGTTTTGTATGTAGTATAAAAATTGTGAGGGTAGCATATGAATGATCAAAAGTAGGAGAACTGCTAATTCAAGTGACTGATAAATAGCTGTTTCTGTTTGACTTCGTTAATATATTTTAGAGTAAAGAAAAAAAAAAGCCTAGTGGAGGATGTCTACATTAGAGGTGCAGTTTCACCTGTAAGTTTGAGTCCTGAGCCTTCTCATTCTTTGAGTAAAAGTTCTGTGACATGTTATACAAAGGCTCTTTCTTTTTTCGCTTTATCTGCTGTCTAGTGCAGTAATAACTTGGTGTTTTCATGGAAAAAGGGATTTCTGTTTTTCCACTGTGTGGAGAGCTCTCTCTCCCATTCCACAGGAGTAAAGACAGGAGATACACCGTGATATCTCTGATTCTAGCATGGTGCCTGGTGGTTGCTCAGTAAATGTTCTTTGGATACATGTAATTGCCATTCAGTAAAACTAATACCAGTAAAATTTAATATATTTTATTTAAATATATAGGCCAGGCATGGTGGCTCAAGCCTGTAATCCCAGCACTTTGGGAGGCTGAGATGGGCAGATCATTTGAGGTCAGGAGTTGAATACCAGCCTGGTGAACATGGTAAAACTCTGTTTCTACTAAAAATTCAAAAATTAGTCGGACATGGTGGGGCATGCCTGTAATCCCAGCTACTTGGGAGGCTGAGGCAGGAGAACTGCTTGAACCTGGGAGGCTGAGGTTTCAGTGAGCTGAGATCGTGCAACTGCGCTCTAGCCTGGGTAACAGAGTGAGACTCTGCCTCAAAAAACAAAAAAAAATATATATCGTATTTAATATGTTATTTAAATTTTATCAGTCCTAGGTATAATAGGAAATTTACCAGATAGTTGTATATATAGGCAGACTGTAGACTTTTGGTATTAATAGTAGCAATGCTTTTTTTTTTTTTTTTTTTTTTTTTTTAATTTTTTTTTTTAACCTTTCTTGTCTTCTTGGTGGTCTCACCTCCTTGAAAAGGTGACAGGAGTGTGAAGAAGTGGAAGGAACATTGGGTTCTAGACTTGTATCTGTCCCCTTCTTACTATAGAATCTGGGATGGGAAGGATGGAATGGAGGTGTAACCTACCTTAGAGGGTGTGGGTTAAGTGAAATAATAGCTGCATAAATACTCAATATTATCAAGTTCTGCAGATGTGTATGTTTTTGTTATTTGTGTACTGTAAGGTGTCAGCACAGGACTGTAATAGCTTACCTAGACATGATTACATTTACTCCCCACAGAATGTCTGCCCCTTTCTCACTGAGAAGCCAAAACAGAGCCCCCATTAACAAACAAAATTTAACGTTGATGGGGGTTCATCAGAAATGTGGAGATATCACATTGTATTGATAGGGAATTGCATGTAGCTATTACAGACACAGAACCTGTTATAAAAAAGAGTTATATTCATGGAAACAAGCTTTGTTTTCTATGAAGATATCTGAGAAGGTTTTCTTTGGGAGTTTTATATAAATTCTGTATTTAATATCTTCCTTAATATGTTGGTTTTCAGTTTCCTTATCATAATTAAAGAATATAAGGAAGACATACTTGATTGGTTTCACCAAGCTCAGACCTTCCCTCCCAGGCACCAGATGTGTGATATTATTTCCAATTCGTGTCATGACATGAAACGCTGAATTGTGCTTGTGGCTTTTTAATACTGTGACATCTCAACTGCTGTCTTTGGTTTTAATCTTCTGTGGGTGATCTTGGAAAGGGATAGGTTTGGTGTAAGTAGCCTAGAACCTTCTCAGGGATTGTGGAACATGTTGAAACTTATATTGTTTCTGAGAACCATCTTTCTCCTTTCTGTGGATCAGGCTGACATAACTCAGAGCACTTGTAATCATGACTGTAGCCAACTGTGGTTACCTGCAGAGCTTTAGATCAAATAGGAATTTGTCTCTTCATTTATTCACTTGGTGTACATTGAGTGAGCATTTGTGTGCTGGGCATGGGGGAAGATGACTTATTATTTGTCTTGACTCTTAAGGAATTTATAGTCTAATGCAGGAGAAAGGCACACAGATTCTCATATAAATGGATTGTGTACGATGATAGATTAAACAGGCTTTGAGACTTACAGTGGAACTGTGGGCCATGATTGCCATTTGAATTTTAAAAGATTAATAGAATGTATGATTTTTCTGTTCTTAGTTATATAAGACTTGAATAAATACTCATTGTGAAATAAGAAAAGTGGAAAGACTATAGCCTAAAAACGTAGTCCAATTTTATATCCCAATCTCCTCCCTGTGCTGCTTTTCATTTTTTTTTTTTTTAAAACCATTGCCTGATTGATGAACATTTTAGGTCATTACTTTTTTTTCCTGTCTAATGATGCTTAGTCCATTTTTTTACACATATATATTTGTATACCTGTGTGAATTATGTCTGCAGTGAAATTCTTAGAAGTAGAATCTTGGCTGCAGTATTTTTCTGGGGGTGCATTTAATCTGTTATTGGAATTCATATTAATATTAGAATTAGTAGGCTTTTTTTTTTTTTTTTTTCCTGAAAGCAATTAAAAATGTATGGCCATGTGGAGTTGCAGGGCAGTAGTTCAGATGGGTTAGCTGCAACATCTGCATAGGTCTGTTATATAGAAAGTGTCTGGGTAGGGGCATTTGACCTTGGTAACTTTTCTCTCTGCCATTTGAGCCACCGCTGCCTTCATATCCTCCCTATCTAGAAATTCCCTCCCCAAAGTTGTTCCGTATTCCAAAATTTCCCTTTTCACACTCCTAGTATGCTGTTGACCTCAGGTAGGCACAGTTCTGAATGTCAGAGCAAAGAAAATTGACCATGTACGTCTCTCCAGATAGTAGAGTTTTCAGGGTATTTCATGAACTCCAAAGGATGGTTTATATGAAGTGTATTTCACTAAGTATAAAGGAAGTAAAACACTCATACTATGGTCTCTTCCCTCTCCTCTTCGCCTCCCAGTGCCTCTCTACAAACTTTTTAGGATACCACTAATGACTACTAGAAATATTCATAGTTAGTCCATAAATCTGAGAGCCCTCCTGGATCCTGACATGTATTTCATTGCACTCTGTGATTGGAATTTTATTAGTTTGTTAAAATTGAGTAGGAAAAAATATTTCAGTAACAAATATATAGAATTAAGAAAAAGATGGGCTGGGCATGGTGGCTCACGCCTGTAATCCCAGCACTTTGGGAGGCCGAGGCGGGCAGATCAAGAGGTCAGGAGATTGAGACCATCCTGGCTAACATGGTGAAACCCCATCTCTACTAAAAATTAGCTGAGCGTGGTGGCACGTGCCTGTAGTCCCAGCTACTTGGGAGGCTGAGGCAGGAGAATCGCTTGAACCCAGGAGGCAGAGGTTGCAGTGAGCCGAGATCGTGCCACTGCACTCCAGCCTGGGTGAGAGTGAGACTCTGTCTCAAAAAAAAAAAAGAGAGAGAAAAAAGTGGCCCAGGCTGTGGCTCACACCTGTAATCTCAACACTTTGGGTAGGCCAAGGAGGGTAGATCATTTGAGGTCAGGAGTTTGAGACCAGCCTGGCCAACATGGTGAAACCCCATCACTACTGAAAATACGAAAACTAGTCAGGTGTGGTGGTGTGCACCTATCGTCCCAGCTACTTGGGAGGCTGAGGCAGGAGAATCACTTGAACCTGGGAGGCAGAGGTTGCAGTGAGCTGAGATAGCACTATTACACTCCAGCCTGGGTGACAGAAAAGATGAGTTCCTATCCCTTTTCTATACATTTGTTTTTTCAAAATATGTTTGTACTATGTTGGAGTGAGTGCATACATTTAGAGAACAACGGGGGAAAATGCTAGAAATTCAGTAACTTCTAGTTTCCATTTTATAACAAATGTATTTTTATTATTTGATTATGGCTTCCTACTGGAGTCCTCCTACTCCGCCACCATTATGTCATCATTTTCACATCCACAGTCCATAGCGATTATGTCCATGTGGGGCCTCAATAGTTTTCCCTTTAATTTTGTGCAAGTTTCCTTACTGCATAAACTCAACTGCTCTCACTGAGGTCATCATTAAGTCTTGTGTGTGTTTGGGCAGGCTGACTTGATTTATAGCCAGCACTCCACTGTGGGTGAGTAAGATGGCATGTTTCTTCCTGTTTTTCCTCTCAGCCCTTCCTATGTAGAGTGCAGATAACATAATTACTTAGTTAAATATCATCTGTCCAGGTTTTCATTCTGTATTGTGGTTATCTGCATTATACTTAAAACTTACACTGAGGATAATTCTGGTGGGTAGGTTTGTATTGCCTTTTCATTTATGATGTAAGGTGTAGCAAATCTTGGATTCCTGGATTCCTTGATATTAAAATAGGTAAGATCAAACTATGTACTCAGGATGAGTCAGTACTGTTTTAAGAGTTACATTTGCCATACTTTTGGCAAATTAGTGCTTCAGAGCGGAAGCCCAGAGTTTTCAGGTAATCCCAGTCACCAAAATGTTCGTTGCAATATAACATCATTACTTTTCATGTGGGAACCTTTTAATTTGTTGGGCTCTTTTCTTTCCTCTTTTCTTTTTATAGCCATTTATAATTCAGGGATTCAGGCAAAGAAATACAGGCCTTGGAGCATAAGACAGTTATATTCAGCAAGATTTTCAGAACTTGTACAGCTATGATTTTTCTCAGCAATCTTGGCTAGTTTGTGAAATTAATGGCTTTAGAAATATTCTCAAATGACTTGGGGGGAGTAAAAAGAATCTTTTGAAACATTGTCCCATTTTGTTAATTCGAGGAGATTATAGTGCAATTGAATGTAATTCCCATAAGGTGGATATAGCAAAAGTATGTCTTTGTTTTTTTTTTTTTTTTTTTTTTTGTTTTTTTTTTTTTGAGATGGAGTCTCTCTCTGTAGCCCAGGCTGGAGTGCAGTGGTACAATCTTGACTCACTGCAACCTCTGCCTCCCAGGTTCAAGTGATTCTCCTGCCTCAGCCTCCCTAGTAGCTGGGACTACAGGCGCCCCCCACCATAACTGGCTAATTTTTGTATTTTTAGTAGAGTTGAGGTTTTGCCATGTTGGCCAGGCTGGTCTTAAACTCCTGAGCTCAAGTGATCCACCTGCCTCAGCCTCCCAAAGTGCTGGGATTACAGGTGTGAGCCACTGTGCCTGGCCAAAAGTTTGTCTTTTTAATAACTGAGAAATGATGTCTTGAGCAGTCAAGTAGGAACAATTACTTGGTTGTCCTTGTGTAATGTGCAGAAATTAACGAAGATAATTTTTCACTGAATCTACATAGGATCTATCAACTATAAGGAAATGTATTAATAAACAGTTTCTACATCCTGATGCTTGTAGGTTTCCTTGTTGTTGAAATACGGTTAGCACAGATTTGTTATTTTTCCTCTCTCTGATTAATCCAAACCTGGAGTCTGGCCCTGGTTCTTAGGCTGCAGAGAAGTTACTCCATCTTTTGTAGGCTCCTTTTCTGTTTTACGTTTGTCGGGCTCACCTCTTGAGCTTACTCAGCAACCTCTAAAACTCTAAATCCTCGTTAGTCTTAAACTCGCCAGCTCATATTTGGCTGGCAACCCTACTTGGCATTTCAGTAATTTCCCCTTGGCAGCTCATCTTTTACCAAAATGAAAACCATTCTGATCTTTAAAGAAATGCAGATGAGGCCAGTCACAGTGGCTCATGGCAGTAATCCCAGCACTTTGGGAAGCCGAGGAGGGTGGATCACGAGGTCAGGAGTTCGAGATCAACCTGTCCATCATGGTGAAACCCCATCTCTACTAAAAGTACAAAAATTAGCTGGGCGTGGTGGCACGTGCTTATAGTTCCAGCTGTTCGGGAGGCTGAGGCAGGAGAATCGCTTGAACCAGGGAGGCAGAAGTTGCAGTGAGCTGAGATAGTGCAACTGCACGCCAGCGGGTGACACAGTGGGACTCTGCCCACCCCCCCGCAAAAAAGAAATGCAGATGAGAAAAAGACCCTTTCTAGGACAACAGAGAATAAACTTGCTACTGTTAGGGAGTGGGAATTTCTGCCACATGTGGATGTCAGAAATGGAAGCTTTTGTTATCAGGAGAATATTCGCTGGTTGATGTTACTTAAGTAGATTGAAATTTCAAACAGTTCTAAGAGCCTATTGAGTTTCCACTATGAAGAGTTGATTTTGCCAAGATGGAAAAAAAATTCTTATCTGGTTGCCTTTTAACACCTCTGTATGATGTTAGATACAGGTGTACTTCTTGCCTTTTCACATATTGAAGAAAACAGTGAGAGGTAGCAGAGTGTCTAGAAAATGGGGGACCTAGATGGAGAGACTGAATGCATGAGGATTAATGCCAGCTTCTTCATATTGCAACCCAGGCTTGAGCAATATCTGATTTTTTAATGCCTCGCAAAAAGCTAAATAAATGTCTGTGTACTGTGTGGTTCCATTCTTGTTCAATACCATCTTGGCTTCCTTTCAGGTAAGGAAGAAATTGAGCAGTGATTGTAGCAGTGATTCCCCTGTAGGGCAATGCCCTACTGTGGAATACTCTGAGTGTGTGACATGTCCTTGTTTACCCAAATCCTTGAAGTTCATGAGTAAAACTGCAGAATATAATCTAGGCTCATAGATTCTGAATGTTGGAAGTGAAATTGATCTTAAGATAATGAAATCTACTATGTTTATAATTTGATATTTTCTGTTATACCCCTGACATTGTGCTATGCTAATCACAGGAGTTTGATAAGTATTTGATAACTAAGCAAGGTTTAAGCTAAGTCACCAAATGAAAAGATTAATTTTGACAGTAATTTGAGTCTGTTGTCTTGTCTCAAGTGCTGATTGTCAGCACCTTTCTGAAACTGCAAAAGAAAACTAAAAATGGACCGGGAATTAGCATAGGAAAGTATAGATTAGAAGACCCAAAGTGAAACAAATGGAAAAAGTTTTTTTTTTTTTGTGGTTAAGTATACATATATTAGAGATGGGAGTCATTACTATGTTGCTCAGGCTGGTCTTGAATTCCTGGGCTCAAGTAATCCTCCCACCTCAGCCTCCCAAGTATCTGGGACTGCAGGTATGTGCTATTGTGCCTGGCTAAATGGCAAAAGTTTGAATAAAGATGTGCCAGGGAATAGAGGCCTCCTGTGTTGGTACAGGTGTATTGAAGTCAGAATACCTGTGCCTGCATCAGTTCTGTGTTGATATTGTGAGTGAAGTAGTAACTCTGCAATGAAGATAAAAACTTGAACACTTTTCTGTTATATTTTACAGTAGATTGATTGGCTCATTGTTGCATACTTGTATGATTATTTCTTAGGGTATGTTTCTACAAGCTATTGTTGGTTCAGAAGGTATAATCACAGTTGGAATTTTGATTTTTTTTTTTTTTTTTTTTTTGAGGCAGGGTCTTGTTCTGTTGCCCAGGCTGGAGTGCAATGGTGCGATCTCGGCTCACTGCATCCTTCGCCTATTGGGTTCAAGCAGTTATCCTGCCTCAGCCTCCCGAGTAGATGGGACTACAGGCATGCACCACACCTGGCTAATTTTTGTATTTTTAGTAGAGATAGGGTTTCACCATGTTGGCCAGGCTAGTCTCGAACTCCTGACCTCAGGTGATCTGCCCANTGAGGCAGGGTCTTGTTCTGTTGCCCAGGCTGGAGTGCAATGGTGCGATCTCGGCTCACTGCATCCTTCGCCTATTGGGTTCAAGCAGTTATCCTGCCTCAGCCTCCCGAGTAGATGGGACTACAGGCATGCACCACACCTGGCTAATTTTGTATTTTTAGTAGAGATAGGGTTTCACCATGTTGGCCAGGCTAGTCTCGAACTCCTGACCTCAAGTGATCTGCCCACCTCGGCCTCCCAAAGTGCTGGCGTTACAGGCTTGAGCCACTGTGCCCGACCAGAATTTTGATGTATTCTTATGTAGTTCTTTCTTAAATCAAAAATATGATATTTGTTCAGATTAAGGCAATGTTGGGTGTTTATTTTTAGTTTCACATTCTTTACTTATTAGAAATATATTTTTTATAGCTTTAACTCATCAGCTAATGCTTGTGAAAGTTGCCTTTGTTAACATGAATTCCATTTTCCTTTTAAAAATTAAATTATGGCACCCTCTACTGAATTTGAAAGGAATTGCTGAATAGTCATATGCAGGTTTAAAAAAGAGACCATATGGCTTTACAGATTAGACTTTGTTGACCCCTACACTTGCTATGATGATCCTTTTTGCTCACAGGTTCCTCATTAGGCAGTGTGGTAACATACATGCAATTAAATCCGTATTTTGAAGCAGGCAGAAGAACTAAAGTGATCAAATTCACAGAAGCATGAAATAACACAGTGTGTTCAGTGTTGTAGTTTTATAGAAAACTTGAGAGAGGGTGTTGGTGTGATTTTTGCAAAGAAAGCAATGAGAAGGGACCAAGAGCATGTCTCATTTTAAGGAATTTAAACTGTATCATGAAAGTGCGGTTGAATCATCAGCTGGTTTATTTAGAGTAGTTAAGTGATCACGTAAGTATCTTTGAAAGATGATGCTGGCAGCATGTGTAGGATGGGTTGGAGGTGGGGACAGAGCAATCTGAGGATTACTGTGTTTTCCAAGTGGGTTTATTAGGGTTCTCAGAAGGCACATGATTCTGGGATATGAGAAGCTGGGAGATGTGGAAGTTCTTTTTTTCCCCTAAAAATGTTTTAGCATAGAAATTTCAGGATATATAGAAAAGTGGAAAGAATAGTACAATGAATACCCATATGTCCACCTTAGATCCAGCAACAGATGACATTTGGCCATATGTTTTCTCTCGCTCTCCTCTGCCTCTCTGCTGAAGTATTTTTGAGTAAATTACAGACACCATTACTTGACACCCCTGAGTACTCTATCGAGCATCTCTCCAAAACAAAAGATGTTAGGAGAGAGATGTTTAGGGAGATAAAATCAGGAAAGTTAGAATTTGGTGGTATAGATAATGGGTTCTGTTACATCCAGTAGGAGAACCACAAAGACTTGCTTTTACTATTATTAATTTGTGGCTATATAATAGTTTCTTTCTACAGTTTTTTTTTGAGACTTTCAAGAGATGGATATATAGTAAATGCTATTACACTTTGAATCAAAATGTTGAAAAGGACACTTTTTTCATCAGCAAAAATTTCAAATATACACAAAAGTTGAAGAGGACATCATTCTTGGCTAAAGCAATGGCCCATGCCAGGCTTCTCCATGCGAGAAGAGAAGAAGTGGAGTGATTCCAGAGCGGAGTGGGCTAGGCTCCTCCCACCAGGGGAAGGAGCAGGCTCTTTTATCATGTCAGAAGCCCAGGTCAGCAGAAGTTTGTGTGAGAAAAGCACACAGCCAACACAAGTGTGACCCAAACCCAGTGCAATGGTGAGAGTAGGCAGCCGGCGAGCTGACTGGCACTAACAGAGTCTACTTACTCCGGGAAAAGGGAGCAGATGTCAAAGGGGACTGGGCAAGGATGGCCTTTTTTGGTGGGGTACAAAGTCTCGCCCTGTTGCCCAGGTTGGAGTGCAGTGGCATGATCTCAGCTCACTACAGCCTCTGCCTCCCAGGTTCAAGCAATCCTCCTGCCTCAGCCTTTCGAGTAGCTGGGACTACAAGCGTGTGCAACCACGCCTGGCTAATTTTTGTATTTTTAGTAGAGACGGGGTTTTGCCATGTTGGCCAGGCTGGTCTTGAACTCCTGACCTCACGTGATCCTCTCACCTTGGCCTCCCAAAGTGCTGGGATTACAGGCATGAGCCCCCGCATCCAGCCAGATACTGACCTTTTAATATCTAATTTGTTGACAGTTTTCCTACTATACTTTTGGTCTAGTAAATGTTTTAGGTTGTGATCAATGAGATTAGCAGTCTTTCTCCTTTGGACAGGAGAACTCAGAAGAGGACAGGCAGAAACACAAAATACATAATGTACATAAAATATATAATATTATAGCTAAAATTGGTAGGGGTTCCAGCAGTCACTCATTCATTTTTTCATTCATTCAACAAATAATGTTTGGAGCCATCTATTATTATAGCAAGCACTATTCTAAGACACCAGAAATTCAGCCGTGAATAATGCAGACCAAATTCTCTGCCCTCTTTTAGTTTCTGGAAGTCATACGTTGCTTAACGACAGGGAGACATTCTGAGAAATTTGTTGTTAGGCGACTTGGTCCTTGTGGGAGCATCCTAGAGTGTACTTACACAAAACTAGATGGCAGAGCCCATTACACACCTAGGCTACATTGTGCAGCCTGTTGCTCCTAGGCCAGAAACCTGTACAGCAGATGACTGCACTGAATATTGCAGGCAATTGGAACACAGTGGTGTTTGGGTATCTAAACATATCTAAACATAGAAAGGGAAGAGTAAAAATATGAGACCACTGCCATATATGTGGTGTGTGATTGACAGAAACATCATTATACCCTGCATCGCATGACTGTATTCTAGTAGGAAAGACAGACAGTAGACAAGAAGAGTGAAATACGCATGACTCGTGAAACTGGGATAGGCATAGGCAAAGATCATTAAGTGGAATTAGGAAGGTGTGAGGGAGATTTTAGAAAGAGAGGCCAAGGAAGCTGAGAAGATGCCACCTGGGGAAACACCCGGGAAACCTGAACCACTTGAGCCGTGTTGGAGTGCACAAAGCCTCCTGCTTGGCGTTTACATCATTTTCCGTTTCTTGTGAGGGCATGTCTCCTCCCAAGAGTGTATGAATAGGAAGTGGCTGACAGCTGGCTTCCATATGGTCTTAGCAGGCCCCGTTTTTCCCAGCCAGATTCCTCTTCTGACCCTCAAATTTCTTGACACTAAATTGATCATAAAGTAAGTTCTCCTAATCAGATAGATTCATTCCAGGGTGTGTTAGTCTAAGACAGTTTGTCTAGCAGTCCACTAACAGGCCGTGCATAGCTCTGTGAAATGTTCTTTTGTGTAACCGTTTCCCATGGTTTTTGGACAATGACCGGCATGTTACTTTCCTTAGCAACTTAATTTTTGTTCTGTCTTTACATAACTCTTTGGAAATGTTAACTTTTCCCCTTTTCTGTTCATTTGTTTCACTGTAGAAACGAAATACTCCTATTCAGAGCTATGACATACAAATTAAAAATTTGCTAAGTATAGTCAATAGGTTCCAGCAGCTAATATTCATGAAGTATAAAAATTGAGGTGAAGAAAGTAATATTAAAAGGAATATGAAGAATGCAATGCTCTTAAAATTTCTCTTGGGTATAGCTGACTTCAAATGTAAGAGTCTCTACTATTTAATGCATAAAGGGCTAGCAAAGAATAGATTCTCTTCTAATTCATAAAGGATGCACTGTTCTCTATAATATAACATTAGGGTTTTGAATTGTTTGAAGGGCGTTTCCTGGTTTGTTTTCAGCATTGGAAATAAAATAGATGAATATGCTAGAAAAATGGAAATGTGGGTATCAGCTCATACACAGATAAATGAGGATTTCCTTTAGGAGTATAAAGATAGACCACCGTGGAGAAAAACCTAACTTAATATAAAGTTGTTTGTGTTCTATATAATCAGTACTTTTGGATTATCTATTTCCTTTGATCACTGTCTATTTAAGATAGCTTCAAAACATACATACATAAATATACATGATTGCAAACATCGTGTGTTACATTTAGTTTAACTTTTTAGCGCTGTCCTTAGTTTGAAAATGCATACAATTAACTTTAGTATTATGACATAATTATTTATAAACAAGAATCAATTTTTAGAAAGTGTATTTTTTGATACCTCTGATATAGGGCCTAGGAAACTGACAAAACCAGACAATTTACATGAGTCTGTTGTCAGTAAGCACATGAAATCATCTTCGTGAATGTCCAGATTTATTACAGATGTTTCTAGTAGCCCACATTTTTAGGAACTGTTGTGTTGAACCACTTAATATTAATTAGTACTCAGGAAATAACAATGTAAATACTTAGAGTGAATGATTTATGTTATTTAAAAATCATACTGTTGATATTTGTAAATGAACAGTATATCAGTCATAATGGGCTAGGTTGTGTTTCAGTAGCAAATAACCCCAACAACACATTTATTTCTTGCTGTTGCTATGTATCCATCACATGTTGGTGGGGTACTGTGCTCCATGTCAGGGACTTGAGCTGATGAACTTGGCATTATGGGAAACATTAGACAACTTGGGAAGGAGAAGATGTATGATCTGATTCAGCTCTGTGTCCTTACCCAAATCTCATCTATAATTGTAATCGAAATTGTAATCCCAACGTGTCAAGGCAGGGATCTGGTAGGAGGTAATTGGATCATGGTGGTGGTTTCCACCATGCTGTTTTTGTGATAGTGAGTTCTTACCAGATCTGATGCTTTAGAAGTGTTTGGCAGTTTTTTCCCCTATCCTCTGTTTCTCTCACCTGCCACCGTGTAAGATGTGCTTTGCTTCCCTTTCACCTTCTGCCATGATTGTAAGTTTCCTGAGGCCACGTGGAACTGTGAGTCAATTAAACCTCTTTTCTTTATATTAATAAATTACCCAGGCTTGGGCAGTTCTTTATGAAAACAGATTAATACAATGGAGAATCCCATGCTCGCTCTTAAATTTGTCACTTTCATGTTACTGGCTAAGGCAAGCCACAAAACCTCACCTAACTTCAAGGGGTTGGGGACACAATTCTCCTCTGTAAGTGGAAGGGACGAGTTGCAGATATATTGTTGAGTAGCGTCATTGTCTAGCCATAATTAGAAAGTTTTCTAAAATAATGTGGTCAAGTTCCCTACATTATATACTTTGATATAACAATTGAATTGTCATTCATAATTGATAGTGCTGGTTGAAACTATTTATTATATACCGAATATACAGCATAATCACTTGGTATCAGTCCCTCCCCTGTGACAGTGTTTGTGAGTTTAAATACAACAATGATTTATGTGTTTCAGACTTGATCTGCAGGACTGCTATCCATGGTATACTATAAATAGGCAGGCTATATTTACAGCTGCCCCTGAAATCAGTTTGTTTGTTGTTAGGATTAAGCTTGTCCACGTCTGAGAGCTACTTACTAGACTTTTGGGCTACTTTTATGGCTACTGTTAGTTTGTAGTTATTTCATTTCTTCCTTAGACTATCTTCAATGTCTTATACTCATTTTTTGAGATGGAGTCTTGCTCTGTCGCCCAGGCTGAAGTACAGTGGCGTGATCTTGGCTCACTGTAAGCTACGCCTCCCGGGTTCATGCCATTCTCCTGCCTCAGCCTCCTGAGCAGCTGGGACTACAGGTGCCCGCCACCACGCCTGGCTAATTTTTTGTATTTTTAGTAGAGACGAGGTTTCACCATGTTAGCCATGATGGTCTTGATCTCCTGACCTCATGATCTGCCTGCCTCGGCCTCCAAAGTGCTGGGATTACAGGCGTGAGCCACCGTGCCCAGTGGTCTTATACTAATTTTTTTAAAATTGTGGTAAAAAACAAACATAACATAAAACTTACTTTTTTTTTTTTTTTTTTTTTTTGAGACAGAGTCTCGCTCTGTTGCCCAGGCTGGAGTGCAGTGTCGCGATCTTGGCTCACTGCAAGCTCTGCCTCCCGGGTTCACACCATTCTCTTGCC
>NW_016823660.1:1615938-1636143 GCF_001698545.2 Rhinopithecus bieti
TTTTTTTTGAGACAAAGTCTCGCTCTGTTGCCCAGGCTGGAGTGCAGGGTCGCGATCTTGGCTCACTGCAAGCTCTGCCTCCCGGGTTCACACCATTCTCTTGCCTCAGCCTCCTGAGTAACTGGGACTACAGGCGCCCACCACCATGCCTGGCTAATTTTTTGTATTTTCAGTAGAGAATGGGTTTCACCATGTTAGCCAGGATAGTCTCAAACTCCTGACCTTGTGATCCGCCCACCTCGGACTCCCAGAGTGCTGGGATTACAGGCCTGAGCCACTGCATCCGGCCCAAAATTTACTGTCTTAACAATTCTTAGTGTACAGTTTAGTAGTGTTGAGTATATTCACATTGTTATGCAATGGATCTTCAGAACAGAAGTTTTTCATTTACAAAACAAAAACTCTATACCTATTAAACAACAACCACTTTCCTTTCCCTGCAGCCCCTGGCAGCCATCAATTCTGCTTTCTGTTTCTATTAGTGACTGAAGACCCAAGAAGAGGACGTGGATATGAAGCAGACAGTTTTCTGATTTGTAAACGGAATCAAGTAGAACAAGAAAATTAAGGGGAAGGTTGAGGGAAAGGGAGAGCTAAAATTGGAGCATCTGCTGTGTTTCGTGTTTAGATGCGTTGTTTCATTTAACCAGTCAGAAAAAGTGACTGAGACATACATATTCTTTCTATTTGACCACTAAGAAAACTGAGAGAGGTTAATAGTCGTTAAGAGGCAGCATTGTGTAGAGTGATTCACAGGGTGGGTCTTGAATTCATACATACCAACATCAGAATCCCTTCAAGTTGTGGGCTTAGGGCACATTGCCTAAAGTTCAGTTTCCTCATCTGTAAGACATGGTAATAGTGCTTACATAATAGGATTATTGTGAGCATTAAATGAAGCAGTGCATGTTGCATTTTTAACCTAATATCTGGAAAATTGTGAGATACTCAATAGGAGCCATCACGAACATTATTCTTATTTATTAATTTTCGTTATTTAACGTGGCTTTCTGAGGTCTCATGCCTTGTCAATTGTGTATGTGGTAAGTGGTAGAAGATCCTTCAGATTTTAAACTCTATTTTTTGTCTTACCAAAGCATGTATTCTTTTCATTGTAGGACCACTAGAAGTTTGCGAGATTAGAGGAAATATGAAATAGAGAGTGATGAAAACAAGACTGTGAGTGTTAGTAAGGTTGGGCGTGGTGGCTCACGCCTGTAATCCCAGCACTATGGGAGGCTGAGGCGCATGGATCACCTGAGGTCAGGAGTTCGAGACCAGCCTGACCAACAGGGCAAAACGCCATCTCTACTAAAAATACAAAATTATCCAGGTGTGGTGGCGGGCATCTGTAATCCCAACTATTCAGGAGGCTGAGGCAGGAGAATCACTTGAACCTGGGAGGTGGAGGTTGCTGTGAGCCGAAGTTGCACCACTGTACTCCAGCCTGGGCAACAAGAGCAAAACTCTGTCTTGAAAATAAAATAAAATAAAATAGAATAGAATAAAATAAAAGTAAAGTAAAATAAAATAAAATAAAAGCGGCCATCTGTTGATTGGCTGCTATATATGGGTTAGATGTTTTACTTTTATTTCTTTTAATCTCATTTCACTAAGTAGCTTGGCCAGGATCACAGAGTCAGTAAGGCAGGGCTTGGGTGCGATCTTAGGTCTGATTTCAAAATCTGTGCTCTTGTTGTTAGGCTGTGCTATCTCCCCATAGGTAAAATGATGAGGTGACTCTGACTTGGAAGGGAAAGAGAGCGGATCATTATTCAGTTTTTAGGGACATATGATGATATGGGTTCCATTCTTAAGGAATCTAGTGGGGGACATTGATTGAACAAAAAATGTAAAATTATGTTGATATAAGTTAATTACAAAGAAGAATTGGTTTCTGCGGTAGAGAGGACTGAAGGGAATGCCAGTGGAATGCTGAGATGAATCTGGAATTGAGAATTAGTCAAGGAAAACGTAATCAAGAAGTTGTATCACTCTTCTCTGCCCCAACAATTAGAGGAAAGAGATACAGAGCAAAAATAGTGGGTCATTGATGGTCAGTGGCGTAGTCTTGAAGATTTAGCCAAGACTTTTTAGCAGTAAGTGGTAGAATATAAATGCAATGAAAGGACAGTCATCATCAGAGGAGTGCCCCAGAGGAGAGGTCTGGAGGATGTGCCAACACTGTAAATGCTGCCATTTTTGCTTAAGGAGAGTAAAAAAGGAGAATGGGGTCGTGGTGCACTCACTGTTGTAGATGGTTCGGGTAGTCTGGAATGAGGTAATTGCCTGCGAGTGCTAGTTCATTCTTTACACCTGCGCTTCCAGAGAAGGGGCAGTTGTGTGCCTTCCCAAGAGCCCTCACTAGATGAGGCCCTAAGGGTCTCGTGGTTAATGTTCCTTCCTGGCAATTGGACCAGGGTTCTCGCAGACTTTCCTAGCAGCCTTAAAGCCTGGGTCTCTTCACCTGGAGATTATAAAGCAGCATGTTCTCTTGTTTCCTTTCTGAAGTCTTTAAAGGTTTATAGGATTCTTTTAGTGGGATTCTTCTCTTCTGTTGCTTCAGCATTTCCCTTTCCATGTGTGGAAAGGACATGTGTTGGTTTTGTATTAATATAATCATTGGACCCCGTTGGATTTGTAAAATGTGGGACATTTTGATCTGTCATAATCTTTTTTCTTGAAAACTAGGAATTTTTGTTTTTGGTTGTATAAAGCATCTTTTCTTACATACAGCATCCTAATACTTGGCCAGTTATAAGTCTGTTTTAAAATTCTTTATGTATAGCAACAGAGTCTGAGATACTTGGGATAGCCAAAATTGAAATGCAGTTTTGTCTATGATTAAGAACTGAATCTTTAAAAATTTTCACGATTTTGCACAACAAAACAAAATAGAATATTTTTAACTTTCTTTTTTTTGAATTTATAAATAATGACCAGTACAAATGTTACTAGAAAGCATGCTACTTCTAGATCCTTAAGTCACTAGCAGATAGGATGTAAGAATATAGAATAATGGTCAGCAAACTTGGCCCTCCTTCATTTCTGGAAATCAAGTTTTATGGGAACACAGTCATACTCAGGTACATATTGTTTAGGTTGAGATCATATGGACCACAAAGCCTAAAATGTTTACTGTCTGACCCTTGACAGAGAATGTTTGCCAAACCTTGGCATTAGAGAAGCAATTCTCAACATTTTTGGTCCTCAGATCTATACTCTTAAAAATTATTGAAGGCTCTAAAGAGTTTTGATTATGTGGGTTATATTGGTTTAATTCATTTAAAATAACAATATTAAATTTGCTTCATATTAACACAAATAACATTTTTATGAAAAATAATTTTACCCTCAAAACAAAAGCATGAGTGAATTGCAAATGTCTTTAATTCCTGGCTCAACAGGAGACTGTTATATTTTCGTATCTGTGTCTACTTTCATTTTGTTGCTGTGTGTTCTGGTTGAAGGATATGAAGAAAAACTGAACTTACACAGATCTGTAGTTGGAAAAGGGAGGAGTATTTTAATAGCCTATTCAGTTAA
This sequence comes from Rhinopithecus bieti, assembly GCF_001698545.2. NCBI lineage: Eukaryota > Metazoa > Chordata > Mammalia > Primates > Cercopithecidae > Rhinopithecus > Rhinopithecus bieti. The sequence goes on from NW_016823660.1 coordinate 1,619,485, forward strand.
CTGCGGATATTCTTTGCTGTTACACCAAAGATAGATGGCAGTTTCTTAAAGATAAGTTTCAGTGTAAAATCTGAAAATATAGAAATAAAGTTATTGTATTGGAACTTTAAATCCATTGATCAATCTTGAGCTTTGAATGGATGTTGTTCATGCATAATTTTCTAATGTGTTAGTAGAAAATGGGAAAATATTGGTTCACCGAATCATGCAGATCTTCCCAGTGTTGATACAAAATGCCAAAAACATCACGTTTGTTAATGTCACCATGGGTCTTCTCAGCAAAGCCTTTGGGCATTGGGAAGCTGACAGAACCAGTGCAAAGTGGGGACTTGGTTCCACCATGCGTGTGTTTCAGTTTACATAGCACCATGCAAAATGAGCCTCTAGTGGATGCAAGTTTTATAAAATTCTGATTTTTGCTTGGAAGCTCATTTTTATCATTAGCAACACATATTGTTTTTGGTTTCCCTTGAAAGTATGGACTCTATTTATCTTCAAGAAAATGTTTGTCAAATACCGAAGCTTGAATAACCGTAGTTTGTCTTCAGTTGTTCTTTTAAGTTAAAAAAAAAAAAAGTTCCATGATCAGAGCAGCCAGTATAGTTCACAACTCAAATCATTGCACAAGTGTTTTTTTTGAGACAGTGTTTCCTTTGTTTATAGCAGCAGTTACTTTATGTGTGCTTCCCATTATTCACACAGGATGTTAAAAAGAAGAGTACTCAAGAGTCAATTAATACTAATTTTTACTGCTTCCTTAAGGATATTCTATAGTGAACCTTCCCTCTCCCCTCCTCCTCTTCCTGTTTTTCTTCCTCTTCCTCCTCCTCCTCTGAATGAGCATCCTTGGCAACAAAGAATACAATGTTGAATAGTTTCAATTTGGTGCCATTATCTTGACTCATGCTCAGGTGCCAGTGGTTTTACCAACCGTGACCATTGCTTTTCACCATTGGTGCAAATGCTGGTACAGTGCAAAAGACAAATAACATCTCAGTACTTTCTTCAGCAATTTTATGAAAATAGTTTGACCTCATGGACCCCTCTGAAAGGGTCCACTAGGGGTCTGTGGACCACACTTTGAGAATGACTGGTATAAAAGGTACAAGTACCATTTTATATAAGCAGATGTCTGCCACTTAGTATATGTTGCCTCCTTTTATTCTTAGAGTTATAATTTAAGAGGGTCCAAATAGTGTTAACAGATATAAGTCTGCTTCTTGCAGTGGCTAATAGAACTAATGACTCTTTCAGATTGAGCTTCTACAAAAATCTGTGATAGATTTATTTTTAAAAAATATGTGATAGATTATTTATTTGTTTATGTTATTTTATTGCTCTATTAGGTTTTGAAAATGTAACTTTCGAGTATGTGTATCTGGTGAAATAATCTACAGTTGGATTTCTGAGCACACTTATTCTTCTGAAATGCTAGATTGGGAACATAATTATTAAACTAGTTTATGATGACAGTTAATTACAAGTTTTCATATTCTTGAACACTTACCCAAATATAGAGGAAATGTATTTGAAAATTACTTGATTTCTTGTTCATATATATTAACTGTGTGTGTGTGTATATGTTCACATTAATAAAAAATGTTGCAGACGATGGAATTAAGTTATTTGCTGAAAAAAAGTTTTAAACACTTGCACTTCGGTGGTTGACCACTAGATGTCATGAGTGCCATGGGAGCATTAAGAGTTACCCAGGGCGGGTAGTAATGGAAGGTTGTAAGCTCATAGACCTTCACATAGTTCACTGTTTCCACATGATCAATGCCAGAGGAACCTGATACAGTGTGATATATAGAAGCAAGGTACAACTGGAATAATGAAATTTCAAAAATAAGCCCTTTTAAAGGAGGGTTGTAATCATTCTATTGGGCATTGTAAATGCTTCAGGTGCACTTGATACTGCTGTTATGTTCCTGGCTTTTGGGTCTTTCTCTTTTTTATGGAAAGATGGATTGAACTTCAATTTAAGAATATTCGGTAATCCCTCTCAGGACATACTGTAACAGCTGGTATTTTTGTGTTGTAGTAAATCGATTCCATACAACAGTCAGTAATAATTATGGCTGCATTCCGACAAATTCCAAAGCATTTTCAATGAATTTCGCCAAAGAAAATAACATCATTACTACAAAAATTTAACTCAGTTTGAAAGTTAAACCTAGCAACTTTGCTTCATTCCACAAAATACAAAGTATTACTGGTTAGGATTCTGTCAAACCAGTTTTAGAATTCAGGTACTCGTATATGGTCTGAGGAGGTGATTACTTTGTAGTATATATACTTAAAAGATAATTGCTTTGTAGTAAATAACACAGCTTTGGAAAAATTTAACCTTGAGTGTTCATTATGAAATAAAAAACAAGAAATGCGAGGGCTTTTCGTATGTGGCATAGATGAACGGCAGCAACACCAGCTCAAAAGGATGTTTTGATGTGGAATGTAAGGTCTTCAGTATTAATGGAATATGAGTGTTTCAAATTATATGAAATTCTAATTGATATAAGCATATGTTGTCTTATATGGTGTGTATGGTTTATAAACGTGAAACATTGTAAGTTCTTTAAGCTGTGAAGAAAGTGATAGGTTCCATGGTATAGATGGTATAGCATATGTGCAATCTGTACCATATGAATTTAGGCTTTTCTCATGACATAAAGACCTTAAATTCCATATATATACACACACATATAATAAATACCTACTCACATGCATACATACCTATGTATTGGCCTAATGGTACAAATGTGTCTGCAGACATTTTAGAAATTTTAATTGATTTTCGTTTTTTTCTATTAGCAAAACAAAAGTCTACTAATTGACTGTGTTCTTTAAATTATACAGTCTTTTTTTTTGACTTTGAATTACTTCATTTCTAGCCTTGCTTTATACAAGGAACATTTTCCTGTAGTTGAGTCTTCGTCCTGATTTTTAGAATAATTTGTGAAGGCAAAGCAAAGTTGCTTTCAAAATTATTAGAAAAACAGCTCCATACATGTGCATTAGTGAAATCTTGCCTCACATGTTTAATTTTTAACTTAGCTATATTTTCATTTGGTATTTCAAATAACAATTCTTATATTATAAATTAGCACTCTTTTCTGTATTGATGTGTATGCATGTTTTAACTATGTCACCCTTTGCAATAACATAAAGCAAAATTCAAGGTATTGCAGCAGATAGTCTGATCTAAAATAATCCCTTTGATGGTGAAGTTTTTAATACTAATTTTCACTTTAACAATTAAAAAACAAATTTAGAAGGCTTCAATAGAATCTTACAGTTTGGATTTTTTAAAGTAAAATTTGGCAAGTTCATTTCTCTTTATTCTGCAATTTGAATCAGCAACTTTAAAGGCTTTAAGAATTGATGTGAACCAGTTTTGCCAGTGTTTCCAATGTTTTCTTGTTGTTGTTAATATATGTTAAAAATATGCTTCTAAATTACTGAATTTGCTTTATAGAGAATTGAGGAAAGTATGTTAAAAATGAACTGAAAACACATTGTGTGGTTCTTCTGATTTCTACAAAATGTAAATGGAGTACTTTTCCATTATTAGCCAGGGGTGATCCAAATTTAAACCAGATGGCCTCCCTCTAGGTGTTAGGCCAATGTAAATTTTAATCTTGCTACTTTCTTTTATGTTTTCATTTTATAATCTCATTACCTGAATTAAAAAAACCCTAACAACCAGTGTTTCTTGTTTATTTACCATGTGTCAGACACTGCATTACATGAGTATATTTAATTACCGAATAGTTCTAATTTACTCATGTCTCTGTTTGTGTATAAGGAAGTTAAGGCTTAAGAAGATGAAATACCTTGCTGAAGATCACAGAACTAGCAGCATTAAAGATTAGGTCAAACTCCAGATCCCTTGTTCTTAACTAATATGCTATACTGCCTTTACCGCTTATCTGAGGATAAACACTAGTTAAGATAGTTACTGAAAAAAGTTAATATTTTTCCAGATACAACAAAGGTTAGTTTTTACTGAAAGAATTTACTTGTATATGCTAGCTTGGATTGTTAGATTTACTTTGGATTACTAACATTTCTGTAAATCTATAATAACATCTTGCTTCCATTCTAGTAAATATTCCTTCAAGGTTAGTTGCAGACTTCAGTTAGAGAACCACGTATTTGTCATATTAGGATGAGCTATTTAAAAAAATACAATTAGGCTGGGTGCGGTGACTCATACCTGTAATCCCAGCACTTTGAGAGGCCGAGGCAGGTGGATGACTTGAGGTCAGGAGTTCAAGACCAGCCTGCTCAACATGGTGAAACCCCTGTCTCTATTAAAAAAATAAAAATAAAAATAAAAAAATAAAATTAACCAGGCTTGGTGGCAGGCGTCTGTAATCCCAGCTCCTCAGGAGGCTGGGGCGGGAGAATTGCTTGAACTCAGGAGGCAGAGGTTGCAGTGAGCCGAGATCACACCACTGTACTCTGGCCTGGGTGACAGAGTAAGATTCCGTATCAAAAAAAAAAAAAATAATAATAATAATTATACGTTTCTGACAATTTATATAGTCTCTGTTCTACGTTTAGAAATATAGCTGAGAATTACGGTAACACAGGGAATGAAGTTGAGAATGGCATTGACTTACAGAAGCTTCTTAAAATTATCCGTGTATCCAGTCAGCGTTCCACAACCCAAATGTAAAAATCTTGAATTCAGGAAGCCTCAACACACACATTGAGAATATTCACGCTTTCAATCAGAAGTTGCTCATCAAGACCAGAAACTCTCACAGTTCGTGTTTGCATGTGGGCTGTAGAAAAAATTCTGAAGAGTTGTGATGTCTCCAATAGTGATTGGGATGAAAATTTTGAATTAGTTACAAAATGTTGTGATTCGGTGATGGTCCCTTTTTAAAAAAGATAAATGTTTCTTTCCTTTCTAGAAACGCTTACAAAATATACAGATCTTGGTAGACAACGTGGCTGCAGGCTGTTGAATTGGAATTCCCTGTGGCTGTCTGAGGGCAGGGTGTCTGGAGAGCCGTCGGCTGACCTGTTCCTACACCTTGCATCATGCCAGCTTTGTCAACAGGATCTGGGAGTGACACCGGTATGTGACCCCAAGAGGGGCAGTTCTTATTGCATCTTTGCTTAAATCTTGTTCACAGTGAAATACAACATTGCTTTAAGCATTCAGGCAGATCATACTTGTTTTTCTGTCACCAACACTAGGGGCGTGAGATCAACTCAGGGATGGCCTCCTAGGTAAAAGTTATTGGAGGACATGGACTCATTGCCTCTTTCTCCAGGTGGTGATGGCATGTGCTGATGCTGTCGTACTGTCTTGGTTTTAGAATAATTCTGTGCATTTAATTTAGAAAATTAAGCATTTGAAACTTACAGAAAAGTATGGCAAATACTGTGATACCCATATTATCCTTCACTCAGTTGTATAACAGGTAGGAACTGTTTGCCACACTTGATTCCGATTTTTCTCTTTTTTTCTTTAAGAAACAAAACATTATCCTTACCCCAATTCTCTGTTTTCTCTCTGTCACCAGAGGTAAAACTATCCTGAAATTGATATATATCATTAAGGGATTCAGTTAAAACTAACAAACATTTCATGTTATTATCAGTTATAAGACTGAGATACCTAGAGTAGGTATTTCTAAGAAAGGAAAAAAAAACTCACATGCACGCATGTGTACATAAAATCCTCCCCTTCTGATCTGATTCAGGGAAGTAAAAGTGTGGTGGTAGATGCCTCTTTGAGGTCCTATTCTGGACCAGAATCAGTACTTTTTCAAAGTGTAGAATCCTGGATGCCTCTAAGAACTACTAAAACAAAATGTAAATGGGGTTGGGGGCCTATGTCATGCATTTTTAAAGCCCCTTGAAAGAAGTGATAACACAGTATAACGAAAAGGAATGTTCTCTTTTATATGGGGCCATCCTGAATTTGGTTGATATAGCTCTCTAACCAGCCGAGATGACTGTCTCAGGCTGGAAAATTACAACGACTGGTGCTATAATCTCAAGAACACCAAAACACAAATTCAGTTTTATCTTGTATTATGTTATACACTGGCATTTTCATTTGCACTATTTGCAAATGTAATTCTTTGCCATTTCGGGCATATCCGTAGTTATGTGTTGGCAAGTTTTGTCCCGTCTTTTTTTTGTTTTGTTTTGTTTTGTCTCATCTTTATCTATCAAGAATGATTTTTTTTTCCATTTTTTACACTGAGGATTCATTTTTGTCAGCAAGAAGTTTGATTGTTAAATTACGTAAAGCTTTTCTTTCTCAAGACCTTAACTTGGGAGTCAGACCCTTTGGAGATTTTTTTCTTCTTTTTAGGTTTTATATAGTCCCGCATTGTGTTCTACTTTATAAAAATGAATGATTTAACTTTCCATAGTGCTTTGGGAAATTATGGATAAAATTTATGTGAACCATAAATTTACTACAGTTGTGTAATGAGTATGTTTTAAACCTTGCTGTTCACCCCAAATGCCTTAGTTTAATTGAATGCAAAATATTGTTGCTTACATATTACTTGAAGGAGGATTAAAATGGAGTATTTATAGTTTATAAGGCAGTTTAGGTGTCAGTCATGAAAAATAGCATACGCTATCAAGAATTTAAAAAGGGCTTTTCCACACATAGCCAGCTCACTTAGTGCAAATCTAAAGTGCCAATCTGAATGACACCTTGCTTTATGATGTTTTTCGACCTTATCTCCCCACAAGGTTTGAGCGAAGCACAGAAGACAAGAGTCTCTGCATTTACAGAAGCCGCAAAGTACGGCGTATGCATCAGATGTTTGCAACTGGCCAGTCAGGGGTCATTTTCCCCCTAAGCAGCGTTGCTTAGCAGTATCGCTGATGTCATCCCATTATCAGGTTTCCAGGGGAACAGAGTTAGACTCAGACCCTCGTGCCACAGGAGCAAGGCACCCGACTAACAGCAGCCTAGATACATGGATTGCTCATTTGGGAAAATACATTTCGTGTAAAACTTTTACCACTTCTTCTTTCCCTTCTTGCTTATTTCACTAAGAAAAAAAAATCTTATTATACAAGTAATACATAAAAACATGTCACTTTCCCCCGATCTCATTTTTTTTTCCTCCGTTTGATAAGTAGCCTGTAAGGTTTCCTGTTCATTCAGTACTTGCATATATATGTCATAAATACATGGTTTTTGAGTCTCTTTTCCTTTTCTTTTTAATCACAGATTTTGTTATGCCCTATTTATTATTCAACTTTTTTCTACACCAAATTATATTCTTGGAGAGATATTTCCATGTTAAATATAGAAAAGCGTTTGTGTGTTTACACATGTTTATAATCTCTCTATACATCTATATATTTATCTCATTCTTTTAAACTAATGCATACTTTTCCATCGTATCGCTATTTAGTGAACCATATTGCTGTTAACGAAAGCCTAGTTTTGCTCCTTTTGTAAATTTTTTGGAAGGGAAGATGTACACATTTAATGATGTCAAATTGTCCTCCGGAGTGGTTAAACCACCAAATAATCTACAGTCAGTGTATTAAAGATCCTTTCCCCTACATTCTTGGCAGTATTAAATATTGTCCATCTTTATAAGTTTTACCAATCTGTTGGGAAAAACATGAAATCTTAAGTGTGAAATGTGCATTACTACTGATAGCTAGCGTATTTTCATTTGTTTCATTGCCATTCCTCTATGACTCATCTATTCATATCTCTTCCTCATTGTTTGTACTGGTTTATCATTTTCTAATTTACTTGCAGAATGTATTTGTATTTTGTATATTAATCCTTTGAGCCATTATAGGTTGAACACCATTTCTTCTGGTCAATCATTTGTCCTTTTTATTCCTTAAATAATAACATTTCTTCTATAATAGTTGAAAACTTTTTTGTAGTCAAATCAATCTTTTCTGTATTGATTTGCGTGCTACTTTTCTTCTGCTTAAGAAGGACTTTCCTATGCCAGGATTATGAAGATATTCTCTAAGATTTTTAGTAGTTATTTTAAAGATTTGTTTTTACACATTTGAAATTGTAATCCAACTGCAATCTGTATGTGGAGTGTGGCAGTAGAGTCTAGTCTCACCTGATTTTATTTTATCATGTGGCCCACCAAGTAATCCCCAGATCACTTATTCAATAGTCTGTTCTTTCCATGTATATTTTAAATATCCCCTCTATCATAATTCAGCATTACATGTATGTTCTGTGTTCTCTTCCTTGGCTATAATGATCTGTTGATTATATTAAAATTTTTTTTAATAGATTATTTTTTAGAGCAATTTTAGAATTACAGAAAAACTATGAAGACAGTACAGAGAGTTTCAATATGCCTTGCCTTAGTTTCCCCTGTTATTAGCATCTTACATTAGTATGGTAAATTCATTTTAATTGGAGAAACGATATTGATACGTGATTATTAACTAAAATCTATACTTTATTCAGATTTCCTTCATTTTCCGTTAATGTCATTTTTTTTTTTTTTTGTTCCAGGATCTCATTTGTAATACCATGTTACATTTAGTTGTCAACTCTCATTAAACTTCTCTTGGCCATAATGGTTTCTAAGACTTTAGAAATCAGGCACAGTGGCTGACACCTTAATCCCAGCACTTTGGGAGGCTGAGGCAGGTAGATCTCTTGAGCCCGGAAGTTTGAGACCAGTCTGGGCAACCTGGTGAAACCACATCTCTACTAAAAATACAGAAAATTAGCTGGGCCATGGTGGCATGTGCCTGTAGTTCCAGCTGCCTGGAAGGCTGGGGTGGGAGGATCACCTGAGCCTGGGAGGTCCAGGCTGCAGTGAGCAGTGATCGCACCACTGCACTTCAGCCTGGATGGAGTGAGACCCTGTCTCGAAAAAAAGCAAAACAACAAAACAAAACAAAAAACAACAAAACCCAAAAGACGGTCCTTGATTTTGACGACCTTGAGAGTTTTGAGGAGTTCTGGTCACGTATAATGTGAGGATTCCCCTCTCCTGGAATTTGTCTGATATTTTTCTTGTGAAAAGATTGGGGTTATGTGTTTGTGGGGTAAGGTCACAGCGGTGAAGGGCCATTGTCGTCATATCACAGTGAGGGTACATTCTATCAACTCGATTTATAACTGTTGACATTAATGTTGGTGACCTGCCTAATGTACTGTTTGTCAGGTTTCTCCACTGTAAGATTACTCTTTTTTTCATCCTTTCCATACTGTAATCTTTGGAAAAAGTCTCTCTGTGCAGCCCACACTTAGAGTAGTGTGTGCCGTGTCTCCTCCTTTAGTGTAAAGGGGCTATCTAGATTATTTGGAATTCTTTGTCTTTTCTCTCCCATTTATTAATTTATTCAGTCATTCAGATAAATATGGAGTCATGGATACTTATTTTGTAATTTGGGTTATAAGCCATAACTACTTTATTTTGTTGCTCAAATTGTTCCAGCTTTGGCCCTTGGGAGCTCTTTGAGGTGGCTTCTTTGATAACCCCCATCAATGTGCGCTCATTTGTTTTTATCACTTCCTTACTTTTGATACTACAAATATTCTTGGCTCATCTTGTATATTTCCTGCCTCAGTCCTAGAAGTAGACATTTCTCTAAGGAGCTCTCGTTCCTTTTGTTGGGAATGGGCTTAGAAACCAAGATCTGGGCAATAGGTTTGCTCATTGCTACTGGAGTGTTGTTTCTTTTTCCTTTGGTTTCGTTTCATTTCTTTTCTCTCCTCCCTCTTCTCTCATCCCTCCTCCCTCCTCTCTCATCCCTCCTCCTTCCTCCCTTCTCTCTCCTCTCTCCTCTGTCTTCTCTCTTCTTTCCCTCTCCCTCTGCCTCTCCTTTCCTTTCTTTTCTCTTTTCAATTCTTTTCTTCTTGGTAGAGATGGGGTTACCCTGTGTTGCCTAGGCTGGTCTCAAACTCCTGAGCTCAAGTGATGCTCCTGCCTCAGCCTCCCAAAGTGCTGGGATTACAGGCATGAGGCACCGCACTCAGCCTTGGAGTGTTGTTTCTTTTTTTTTTTTTTGAGACGGAGTCTTGCTCTGTCACCCAGGCTGGAGTGCAGTGGCGCTATCTCGGCTTGTTGCAAGCTCTGTCTCCCAAGTTCATGCCATTCTCCTGCCTTAGCCTCCCAAGTAGCTGGGACTACACGTGCCCGTCACCACGCCTGGCTAATTTTTTGTATTTTTTTTTTAGTAGAAACGGGGTTTCACCGTGTTAGTCAGGATGGTCTCAATCTCCTGACCTTGTGATCCACCTGCCTCAGCCTCCCAAAGTGTTGGGATTACAGGCGTGAGCCACTGCGTCCAGCTGGAGCATTGTTTCTTTAAGGCTCTTTCAGCTGACGAGCCAAGAAATGTATGTGTGTAAGTTAACCCATGTGTAAACACATATAAGCATATATGAACATTTCTATGTGTAATCATCTGTAACTATACTAAACTAAATATGAGTTCTCATTGATGTTTTCAACTCTAATCATTAGCAAATAGATCATTGTGGCCTCTTCCCCCTCCAACAGTGGAAAACCTGCTACTGCCATCCACCATAGATTTACTTAATTGTTCAGTCCCAGTGTATGTGTACCAGTATAGCAGTATCAGAATTGTTAACCCATGGGAACAACTTTTATTAGCTAGAGAGTTGATTTTATTTTTATTCCCGGGATAGTGCCATAGTATCTTTATAGTTTTTAATCTTATGGAATCAGTCCTTTCCTGCATAATACCTATATTAGTTTCAGTTTTATAATTTCATTATGATTTATACAAGCATCATATAATGTGAAATATAATATAGGTACAGAAATGCACATAAAAAACCTTTATAAGTAGCATTTTAAAAGTGGTTATAAGCCAGCATCCATGTGACCTGGTCATATCCACGTGACTAACATCCACCTAGGTCAAAAATTCCAACACCTTGAAGGCAGCCTGTGTATCTCTTCTCAGCCACAGTCTTCTCAACCCCCTTAATGACTCCTACCTCACACTCCACATAAGACAGAGTTTATGATTTGTATAAGCATTCATAGGCAATATGGTTTAATTTTGCTAGTTGAACTTTATAAATGGAATTGCACCATAAGCAGTTTTTAGTTTGAAAGTATTTATTTAGAATGAAAAAAAATGAAAACACATTGTAAATTTTCAAAAGTGGCTACATATAACAAGTCTTACAGAATCCAGGAGAAAAGTATAATTTTAAAAAATTAACTCCCTGACACACCTCCATAAAGCTTTTCTTCTATATTTTGGCTGTCTACTCTTTGCTTGCCTCTTCATGTGTACTATTTTCTTTAAGAGAAGAGAAAAGCAATCCAATCCATCTTACATTACCAATCAATTTGTGTGTGTGTGTGTGCACGCATGTGTGTGTTTTAAGAGACAGGGTCTCACTCTTCCACCCAGGCTGAAGTGCAGTGGTGCAATTGTAGCTCATTGCAGCCTCAAACTCCTAGGATCCTCCTCCCTCAGTATCTCAAGTAGCTGGGATTATAGGCGCATGCCAGCATGCCTGGCTAATTTTTTTTTTTTGTAGAGACAAGGTCTTCCTGTGTTGCCCAGGCTGGTCTCAAACTTCTGGGCTCAAGTAATCATTCCACCACTGGCCTCCCAAAGTGCTGGGATTACAGGTGTGAGCTATTGTGCCTGGCCTTACATTGATTTTTGAATGTTAAACCAACTTGCATTCTAGGGATAAACTCAATTTGGTCATAATTTACTATCCTTTTTATATATTTCTGGATTTGGTTTGCTTGTATTTTGTTTAGAATTTTGAGATCTGTGTTGATGAGTGAGTTCAGTTTTAATTTCACTTTTTCATTCTTTACCAAATTTCACAAAGTCATGCTGGTCTCATGTAGTGTATTGGGAGGAGCCTTTCCCCTTCTGTGGAAGAGTTTGTGAAAGATTGAAATTAACTTAGGTCACCTGTACCTGGAAATTTTCTTTTGATAAGATTTTTGGTAACTAATTCATTTATTTTAAAGGTTAAAAGAATATTCTGGCTTTCTGTTTCTTCTTGAGTCAATTTTGGTGACTTACAGTTTTCTAAGACTGTTTATTTTATCAGAATTTTCACATTTTTTGGGAAAAATTATTCATATTATTATTACTTCATATCTGTAGTTTCTATATTGATGCTTTTTTTTTTGGTCCTGATATTGGTAATTTTGGCACTCTCTTCCTCTCCCCTCTTAATTTTGTGAGAGTTTTGTCAATTCTATTAGTCTTTTTAGATGTAAAACTTATGGCTTTATTTTCTGTATTGTACATTTGTTTTATTTCATTAGTTTTACTGTTCTTTTCTAATTTCTAGAAATATTTTGTTTATGAATATTTAATCTTTCCCTTTTCCTAATGTTCACATTTAAGACTATTTCTCACTATGTTTTATTGGCTTTATTTGTGGTATAATTTAAAAATATTTTCTAATTTTATTAAGTGTTTCCTTTCCTTTAGAATTTTTGTAATTGATTATTTAGGATAAAAAATTTGCGTAAGAGTTTTTTTCAGTTTTTTTTTTGTTACTGATTTTTTAACTTAATTGCTTTGTGGTCAGAAAGCTGAATTTGCACCATTTTAGTCCTTTGAAATTTGTTTAGACTTATGACTAGGCATATGGTTAATTTCAATAAGTATTCTGAATGTGTTTAACAGTAGGTGTATTCTGTAATTATTGAGTGTAGTTTTCCACGTGTCTATTAGGTCAAGCTTATTAATTAAGTCATTCAAATATTCTGTATTCTACTTGATGTTTTGTTGTTGTTGCTTATTCCTTCAGTTACCAAGATAAGTAGTTTTAAAAATCTCCCTCAGTGATTATGGATTTATCTTGTAGTTCTATCAGTTTTTGTTTAGTTTATTTATTTATTTATTTGAGATGGAGTCTCGCTTTGTCACCCAGGCTGCAGTGCAGAGGCGCAATCTTGGCTCGCTGCAACCTCCACCTCCCGGGTTCAAGTAATTCTCCCGCCGCAGCCTCTGGAGTAGCTGGGACTACAGGCATGCACCATCATGCCAGCTAACTTTTTGTATTTTTTTTGTAGAGATGGGGTTTCACCATGTTGGCCAGGATGGTCTTGAACTTCTGACCTCAAGTGATCTGCCTGCCTCAGCTTCCCAAAGTGCTGGGATTACAGGCGTGCACCACTGCGCCTGACTTTCTTTTGTATATTTAAATATGTTATTTTGTTGGCAAATTAAGCCTTTAAAAATTTTTATATTGAAGTGTATACTTTTTTTTCTGTTAGCACTGAGTGGCTTATCTTTTTCTGTCCTTTTACTTTCAGCTTTTCTGTGTCCTAATGTATTGATAGAGCTCTCGTGAGTTGCTTGTAATTGAAGCTTTTTGGGGTTGCACCAATCTTTGCTTTCAACTAGAGTATTTTCAGTACAGTTAACATAATGACTGACTTTTAAAACCTAAAATCTACCATTCCATTTTGTGCTTTCTCTTTGTCCTATTCTTCCTTTTTTTCTGTTATTTTTATCTTCTTTGTATTGATTAGAATATCTCTATCATTTTCGTTTTTCCCCTCTAACTTTCTTGATGTTATAAATTCTCTTTCTGTTCTTTTGGTAGTTTCCTTCAATATTACTTGAATCCTTTATTGTAAAATTTCAACATTAATCACTGCCTTTATTGTCACCATGGACAAACTAAGGACCTTAAAAGACTTCTACTTCATATGTTCCCAACTTACATGCTACTGTGTCATGTATTTTAAATAAAAAAACCCAGACCTTGAAGACATCATTGTCACAGTTTTTTTTTTTTCTGACACGGAGTCTTGCTCTGTTGCCCAGGCTGGAGTACAGTGGCTCAATCTCGGCTCACTGCAAGCTCTGCCTCCCGGGTTCATGCCATTCTCCTGCCTCAGCCTCCCGAGTAGCTGGGACTACAGGCACCCACCGCTATGCCCGGCTAATTTTTGTAGTTTTAGTAGAGACACGTTTCACCGTCTTAGCCAGGATGGTCTCAATCTCCTGACCTCGTGATCTGCCCGCGTGGGCCTCCCAAAGTGCTGGGATTACAGGCGTGAGCCACCGCGCCTGGCCCATTGTCACAGTTTTATATTATCAGTATTCATTTAGAGTTCCTCACATATTACCATTTTCTTTGTTTACCTCCAACTCACAACTCAGCATTTTCATCCACCATGGTTTTTCCATCTGCTTACGGTAAAAATCTTTAGAATTTCCTATTTTGAAGGTCTACTGCTATCAAACTGTCTCTGTTATTGCTGAAAATGTTTTTATTTGCGCTCATTCTTGGAAGTAGTTTTTACCAAGCACATAACGCTAGGTTAGCAGTTATTATTTTTTCCTCAGTGTGCTGAAAACAAGAAGCAATGAAATTATATATTCAAAGTGGCTATTTAAAAGTCAGTTGTCAGGCTCTCTCTTTGGAAGTAATCTGGCTTCTTTCTCTGGCTGTTTTTATTATTTTCTTTTTTTCTTAGATGTCTGCACTTTCACTATTCTGTGTCTAGGTGGAATTTCACTTTCTATGCCTTATCCAGAATTCATTTGACCTTTTGAATGCTTATATGTCCGTGTATTTTATGAATTCTGGAAAATTTTCAGCTGTTAATCTTTTAAAATGTTATCTGTACTTCATTCTTCCTCTCTCCTATCATTCTAGTGTGCCAGTTAAATATGCGTAAGACATTTCTTTTATCCCTTATCTTTCTTATCCCTCTTATTTATTTCGGTCTTTTTTGGTCTTTCCATCAGCCCTTTGAGTAATTCTCACCTATCTTCTGTTTGGGTAATTCTTTTTTGAGCTTTATTGCTCTCCTTTACATGCTGGGGTTAAGTTTTAATTTAAATGATAATTTTTATTTTTTATAAGAAGCAACTGCTTAGTTCTTTTTCTTTTCTTTTCTTTTCTTTTCTTTTTTTTTTTTTGAGATGGAGTCTCACTCTGTCGTGCAGGCTGGAGTGCAGTGGTGTGATCTCGGCTCATTGCCACCTCTGCCTCTTGGGTTCCGGTGATTCTCATGCTTCTACCTCCTGAGTCTGGGACTACAGGCATGAGCCACCACACCCGGCTAATTTTTGTATTTTTATCAGAGACGGGGTTTCACCATGTTGGCCAGGCTGGTCTTGAACTCCTGACCTCAGGTGATTCGCCCACCTTGACCTCCCAAACTGCTGGGATTACAGATGTGAATCACCATGCCCAGCCAAGAAGTGCTGCTTAGTTTTTTAAAAAATGTTTGGCCAGTGTTCAAGTTGTTTGCACTATAGATCAGTTTGCTTAGGAAGTATACTTTGCTGATTTGGCATGTTCATATTCATACTTTTCAGTTGCCTTTTGGAGCAAATTAAGATTGTTGGGCATGTAGTTCAGTCAGAATGGCAATTATTAAAAAGTCAAGAAACAACAGATGCTGGCGAGGCTGTAGAGAAATAAAAATGCTTTTATGCTGTTGGTGAGAGTGTAAATTAGTTCAACCATTGTGGAAGACAGTGTGGCGATTCCTCAAAGATCTGGAAACAGAAATACCATTTGACCCACTAATCCCATTACTGGGTGTATACCCAGGGGAATATAAATCATTCTGTTACAAAGATACATGCATGCATGTCTTCACTGTGACATTATGAATAGCATTATGTTCAGCATTATTCACAATAACAAAGACATGGAATCAACCCAAATGTCCATCAATGATAGATTGAATAAAGAAAATGTGGTCCATATACACCATGGAATACTGTGCAGCCATAAAAAAGAACAAGATCAACCATGTCCTTTGTAGGGACATGGTTGGAGCTGGAAGCCTCAGCAAACTTGCACAGGAACAGAAAACCAAACACTACATGTTCTCTCTTGTAAGTGGGAGCTGAACAGTGAGAATGCGTGGACACAACCCACATGGGAACCTGTCAAGGGTAGGGGATGGGAGAAGGGAGAGCATCAGGAAAAATAGCTATATGCTGGGCTTAATACCTAGGTGATGGGTTGATAGGTGCAGCAAACCACCATGGCACACATTTACCTATGTAACAAACTTGCACATCCTACACATGTATCCTGGAACTGAAAATAAAAATTAAATTAAAAAAAAGATTGTTATGCACGTAGTTGACTGCAAGCTTTTCTCTATGAACAAGAAGCGGTGTATGAACTGGCATTTGGGAATACCTTCTTTTTGGGAGTAATGTACTTCCTTGTACACAGAGCTTGTGTTCTTTAACAGTGAATCAGTACACTTACTGTTGTCCTTGTCACTACTCACAAAATATTTAGAACTAAGTGAAAAAGTCCTCTCCAGGTATTATGGGGTTTTCAGTGATAAACAAAAGCAAAATCACTGAGTACTCTTTTCTTACAATGTCTTTCCTGCGTGCAGAGAGTATGTCTCAATGTTTGTCATATCTGTAGCTTCCTTTAATGGTAAGGTAAAATATCGCTAGCAAGCATGCATAATAGTGATTAGTTTACTACATTGCATACCTTTACTGTTAAAAAAAAGTCCTTTCATATAGGAATTTTATCAATAATCTTTATCAATGCATAATATTTGTGTTTCATTTCGTTGCTCACTTTAGAATCTTTATGGCAATACTGTGAATTCTGTTTTTGCTATAAGGAGTGCGATGTTTAATGATGTCTATGTAGTTTATTTTCATTTTAAGGTTTTCTTATTGAGAAAATATGTAAGA
>NW_016823660.1:1636583-1659184 GCF_001698545.2 Rhinopithecus bieti
TTTTTTTTTTTTTTTTTTTTTTTAACCATTTTTTAAGTGTAAAATTCAGTGTAATTAATTGCATTCAAAATGTTTTATGATCATCACCACTATCTGCTTCCTAAACATTCTTTCATCCCATACAGAAACTCAGTTCTCATTAAGAGTAACTTGACCTGGCTGGGTGCGGTGGGTCACTCCTGTAATCCCAGCACTTTGGGAGGCCAAGGTGGGTGGATCACCTGAGATCAGGAGTTCGAGACCAGCCTGGGCAACATGGTGAAACCCCGTCTCTACCAAAAATACAAAAATTAGCTAGGCATGGTGGCGCATGCCTGTAATCCCAGCTACTTGGGAAGCTGAGTCATGAGAATAGCTTGAACCTGGGAGGTGGAGGTTGCAGTGAGCCAAGATTACACCACTGCACTCCAGCCTGGGTGACAGAGTGAGGCTCAAAAAAAAAAAAAAGGGTAACTTTACCTGTCCCTCTCCCTCCAACCCATGTCAATCACCATTCTACTTTCTGTCTCTAGAATTTGTCTATTTTAGATACTTCATGTAAGTGGAATCATAGAGTAGTTGTCTTTGTCTTCACTGACTTATTTTACTTAGCATAATGTTTTCAAGGTTCATCTGTGTTGTAGCATGTATCAGAAATTAATTTCTTTTTATGGTGGATAATATTCCATTGTATGTATATACTGCATTTGGCTTATCCATTTATCAGTTAGTGGACACTTGAGATATTTTTGGCTATTGTGTGTAATGCTGCAATGAACATTGCAATACAGGTATCTCTTTGAGTCCTTGATTTAGATGCTTATGTGTATATAATATTGCCCACAATTAGCCAAGTCACTAGGTTTAACAAATGTAATATTCGTTGTCACAAAAATAAGTATGTCTCTGTGAGTGTAGTTTCCTGGTCATATGGTAATTCTGTGTTTAGCTTTTTAAGGAACCACCAACCTATTTTCCATGGATGCTGAAACATTTTACATTTCTTTCTTTCTTTTTTTTTAAATTATGCTCTAAGTTCTAGGGTACATGTGCATAACGTGCAGGTTTGTTACATATGTATGCTTGTGCCATGATGGTGTACTGCACCCATCAACTCGTCAGCACCCATCAACTTGTCATTTACATCAGGTATAACTCCCAATGCAATCTCTGCTCCCCACCCCCATAATAGGCCCTGGTGTGTGATGTTCCCCTTCCCGAGTCCAGGTGATCTCATTGTTCATTTCCCACCTATGAGTGGGAACATGTGGTGTTTGGTTTTCTGTTCTTGCGATAGTTTGCTGAGAATGATGGTTTCCAGCTGCATCCATGTCCCTACAAAGGACACAAACTCATCCTTTTTGATGGCTACATAGTATTCCATGGTGTATATGTGCCACATTTTCTTAATCCAGTCTGTCACTGATGGACATTTGGGTTGATTCCAAGTCTTTGCTATTGTGAACATTTTACATTTCTACCAGCAATATGTGAGGGTTCCAATTTCTCCACATCCTCATCAGCATTTGTTATTTCCTGTAATTTTTGATTATAGCCATTGTAGGACAGTGTGGAATGGTATTTCATTGTGATTTTGATTTGCATTTCCCTAATGACTAATGACATTGTGCAGTTTTACATGTACTTTTTAGCCATTTGTCTTCTTTAGAGAAATGTTTACTCAAGTTTTTTATCCATTTTTTAATTGGATTGTCTTTGTTGTTGAGTTTCCCTGTTCTCTATATGTTCTGGATATTAAACACTTATCACATTTATGATCTGCAAATATTTTCTCTTGCATTGTAGGTTGTCTTTTCACTCTTTTGATAATGTCCTTTGATGGACAAATGTTTTTAATTTTGATGTTCAGTTTATCAATTTTTTTCTTATGTTGCTTATGTTTTTGGTGACATATCTAAGAATCCATTATCAACTACAAGGTAATGAAGATTTACTCCTATGTTTTCTTGTAAGAGTTTTATGGTCTTAGTTCAAATATTTAGGTTGGTGATCCATTTTGAGCTAATTTTTGTATATGGTGTGAGGTAAGGGTCGAACTTCATTCTTCTGTATGTGGAAATCCCATTGTCCCAGCACTGTATGTAGTTCTTCATCTCTGCGTTTAGTGACTACCAGTTTTTATCCTGGAAAGCACTAGTTTGTGTTTATTTGCAGAATAGGTCAGTGTTCTTTATTTAAAAGTTACTAGAGAAGTTTGATGGCTTTATACCACTGTTTGACAGAATTTCTTAACTGACAGAGTGCTGGGGATAGGGGAAATTGGCTCTCACAATTTTAAAATTTAGAATTAAAAAATTTTATTTTAACTTTTTTGATAAACAAAATCTAATTCTTATGGTCATGTTTTGGTAGTTTATTTTTTGGTTACCTAAATGCATTTTTAGTTTAACTTCTCCTAACACAGGTAGATTCACACTGTGTTTTAAGGTTGGAATCCTGTTAACTTTCTCCATTGATGCTTTTGTTATCTTACAGTAATGGAATAGCAGAAAAGGGCCATATAAAATTAATCTACGTTAAACAGGGGATGGAAAGAGCATATTGAATGGTAGGAAAAATGATCAGAACTTTATCCAGAAAAGGGAAACAAATTATCATGTTTTAATTTAATAAAGGACACATTAGGTTATAATTTTAGCTTTGTGCTAATTTGTAGAATGTAGAATGGATTCTGCTGAATTTTTCTTTGTTGGTGTAATATTGCTCACAACATTTTGTTACAGCAGTTTGTTTTACTTCCAGAAAGTCAATGAAAAGAACATTTTAACAAAAAAATTTGAAGTCTTCAGTTTCTCTAGGTTTTTTTTTAAACTTTGATATTCACATTGTTCTCTTTTGAAGTGTAATATGTTGTCAAGCAGGTTAGTTTTTTCTTCCTTAGTTGTTAACCGGGTAAGGGTTTTCAGAAACTAATTCATCACCAGCAATGCTTACAGTTGAATTTTCTCAGCTTTGTGAAATTGTGTATTTATTTATTTATTTTTCTTTTTGGGATGGAGTTTCACTCTGTAGTCCAGGCTGGAGTGCAGTGGCATGATCTTGGCTCACTGCAACCTCCACCTCCTGGGTTCAAGTGATTCTTGCACCTCAGCCTCCTGAGTAGCTAGGATTACAGGCATGCACTGCCATACCCAGCTAATTTTTGTATTTATAGTAGAGATGGGGTTTCACCATGTTGGACAGGCTGGTCTCAAACTCCTGACCTCAAGTGATCCTCCTGCCTTGGCCTCCCAAAGTACTGGGATTACAGGCATGAGCCACAGCACCTGGCCAAAATCGTGCATTTTTGCAGTGACATTTATGGAATCCAAGATAAAGACCAATGACATTAATAGAGTGCGCGTGTGTTAGGTGGGAAGAGATGTTGAAATGAAGCCTAATATTATACATCTCAGTTTGTAAGTGAATAGCCTTATATTTACTTTCTTTTGTAGCCTTATAACACTTGAGACTCAGATTAGAAATATTCAGAAGATTGGGAGCCTCTGTGTTTGCCTTACTATTTTTAATTACTACTGTGAACTAATTCTGTCTTTGATCAGTTTTACTCGGTAGGATATATGGCTCAATATAATTGTAATTATGTAAAGCAGTAATTCTCCAAACACAGATGGCAATAAGCAAATGACAGTGGAAGTTAATTAGAAGAACTCTGACAAGCATAATCTCTACAGTACTTGTATAGCCTTATGGAACAGTGATGGAATGAGATTTCTGCAAAAATTATAATCATGTTGCAAATTTGAGCATTGGTGAACAAAATCTTACTGAAGCAGCTTGTGGACCACTTGAGAGATTATTGGGATCCCGTATTGTTTGGCAGGCCACACCTTAAGAAACAAGAATTAATCTGATCTCTTGCACTGTTTCCTCAGAAGATTGGAGCTCAGTGATCAGTATGGAAAATGCCCATCCTCGCTTCCTAGCAGTTTCTTGCTCAAGAGAAAATGCTCTAACAAGTGACTCTTAAGAGAGTATTTTCCAGTGGTCTTATAAAATATTAATAAGTTTGAATAGTTATATTGGGAGGCTTTTTTTTTTTTTTTTTTTTGTGAGACAGAGACAGAGGCTTGCTCTGTTGCCTATGCTGGAGTGCAGTGGTGTGATCCCAGCTCACTGCAGTCTCCCCCTCCCAGGTTCAAGTGATTCTCCTGCTTCAGCCTTCCAAGTAGCTGGGATTACAGGCGGCCACCACCACATCCGGCTAATTTTTGTAATTTTATTAAAGATGGGGTTTCACCACGTGGGCCAGGCTGGTTTTGAACTTGAGAGGCTATTTTTATAGCCCAGATCCCCAGTATGCTTATGTGCATGTAATACTGCCTAAAATTAGCCAAATCACTAGGTTTTAAAAATTGTAATATTCGTTGCCACAAAAAAGTTTTGCTTTTTTATTTTTTATTGTTCAGTTTTTTAATTCTTAATTTTTTAAAATCACTCTGTCACCCTGACTGGAGTGCATTGGCGCAATCAGGGCTCACTGCAGCCTTGACTCCCGGGCTAAAGTGATCCTCCTGCCTCAGCTGGGACTATAGGCACAGGCCACTACACCTGGCTAATTTCTTATTTTCAGAGAGATGGAGTCTCACCATATTACCCAGGCTGGTCTCAAACTCCTGAGCTCAAGTGGTCCTCCTGCTTCAGCCTCCCAAAATGCTGGGATTTACAAGCCTGAGCCACTGTGCCTGGCCCCTTTTTTTTGTTTTGTTCTAAAATCCTAGCACAAATCTTAGGGTTCAGTCCTTAAAAGATTTGTGATGGCCTGAGTGACCAAATATATTAAGAATTATCTTGGTAGAGTTCAGATTCCTGTTGATGTAGAATTGTTCAATATTAAAATAGTCTTTTCTGTTTGTGAAGATGAACTTTTTTGTCATTCAAACAACATGACTATTTTTCCTCTTAGAAGATAACTTTAGGGATGGATAGTAAGCAGCTCCAGTAAAAATGGAGATCAAATCTAGAAGATGATTTCATTCTGTTAAGATGGAATTAAACAGCTAGCGTAGCACTATTGAAAATATTGATAAAATCTCAATAGATGCAGAAAAGGCCTTTGACAAAATTCAACAGCCCTTCATGCTAAAAACTCTCAATAAATTCGGTATTGATGGAACGTATCTCAAAATAATAAGAGTTATTTATGACAAACCCACAGCCAAAATCATACTGAATAGGCAAAAACTGAAAGCATTCCCTTTGAAAACTGGCACAAAACAGGGATGCCCTCTCTCACCACTCCTATTCAACATAGTGTTGGAAGTTCTGGCTAGGGCAATCAGGCAAGAGAAAGAAATAAAGGGTATTCAGTTAGGAAAAGAAGAAGTCAAATTGTCCCTGTTTGCAGATGACATGATTGTATATTTAGAAAACCCCATCGTCTCAGCCCAAAATCTCCTTAAGCTGATAAGCAACTTCAGCAAAGTCTCAGGATACAAAATTAATGTGCAAAAATCACAAGCATTCTTATACACCAGTAACAGACAAGCAGAGAGCCAAATCAGGAATGAACTTCCATTCACAATTGCTTCAAAGAGAATAAAATACCTAGGAATCCAGCTTACAAGGGATGTAAAGGACCTCTTCAAGGAGAACTACAAACCACTGCTCAGTGAAATCAAAGAGGACACAAACAAATGGAAGAACATACCATGCTCATGGATAGGAAGAATCAATATCGTGAAAATGGCCATACTGCCCAAGGTTATTTATAGATTCAATGCCATCCCCATCAAGCTACCAATGAGTTTCTTCACAGAATTGGAAAAAACTGCTTTAAAGTTCATATGGAACCAAAAAAGAGCCCGCATTGCCAAGACAATCCTAAGTCAAAAGGACAAAGCTGGAGGCGTCACGCTACCTGACTTCAAACTATACTACAAGGCTACAGTAACCAAAACAGCATGGTACTGGTACCAAAACAGAGATATAGACCAATGGAACAGAACAGAGTCCTCAGAAATAATACCACACATCTACAGCCATCTGATCTTTGACAAACCTGAGAGAAACAAGAAATGGGGAAAGGATTCCCTATTTAATAAATGGTGCTGGGAAAATTGGCTAGCCATAAGTAGAAAGCTGAAACTGGATCCTTTCCTTACTCCTTATACGAAGATTAATTCAAGATGGATTAGAGACTTAAATGTTAGACCTAATACCATAAAAACCCTAGAAGAAAATCTAGGTAGTACCATTCAGGACATAGGCATGGGCAAGGACTTCATGTCTAAAACACCAAAAGCAACGGCAGCAAAAGCCAAAATTGACAAATGGGATCTAATTAAACTAAAGAGCTTCTGCACAGCAAAAGAAACTACCATCAGAGTGAACAGGCAACCTACAGAATGGGAGAAAATTTTTGCAATCTACTCATCTGACAAAGGGCTAATATCCAGAATCTACAAAGAACTCAAACAAATATACAAGAAAAAAACAAACAACCCCATCAAAAAGTGGGCAAAGGATATGAACAGACATTTCTCAAAAGAAGACATTCATACAGCCAACAGACACATGAAAAAATGCTCATCATCACTCGCCATCAGAGAAATGCAAATCAAAACCACAATGAGATACCATCTCACACCAGTTAGAATGGCAATCATTAAAAAATCAGGAAACAACAGGTGCTGGAGAGGATGTGGAGAAATAGGAACACTTTTACAGTGTTGGTGGGACTGTAAACTAGTTCAACCATTGTGGAAAACAGTGTGGCGATTCCTCAAGGATCTAGAACTAGAAATACCATTTGACCCAGCCATCCCATTACTGGGTATATACCCAAAGGATTATAAGTCATGCTGCTATAAAGACACATGCACACGTATGTTTATTGTGGCACTATTCACAATAGCAAAGACTTGGAATCAACCCAAATGTCCATCAGTGACAGACTGGATTAAGAAAATGTGGCACATATATACCATGGAATACCATGCAGCTGTGAAAAAGGATGAGTTTGTGTCCTTTGTAGGGACATGGATGCAGCTGGAAACGATCATTCTCAGCAAACTATCGCAAGAACAGAAAACCAAACACTGCATGTTCTCACTCATAGGTGGGAATTGAACAATGAGATCACTTGGACACAGGAAGGGAAACATCACACACCGGGGCCTATTGTGGGGACAGAGAAGGGGGGATAGCATTAGGAGATTTACCTAATGTAAATGACGAGTTAATGGGTGCAGCACACAAATATGGCACATGTATACATATGTAACCAACCTGCACGTTGCGCACATGTACCCTAGAACTTATAGTATAATAATACAAAATTGATAAAACTTTAAAATATTTTATTTGCCAGCACTCATATTAAATGTTAAACTTCTCTTTCTGATATAGTGCAGCACTCGAATCACCTAGATTTAAAAAATATTGCTCAGGGAGCTCCAGTGAACATATTTTAAGATAAGGCACAGACTACCTAAAGATTTTTCAGAAACTAATTCATCACCAACATTGCTTATAGTTGAGTTTTCTCAGCTCTGTGAAATTGTGTATTTATTTATTTTTCTTTTTGAGATGGAGTTTCACTCTGTTGCTTTGTTTCTTCTTGACAAATTTAGGGGTTGTAGAAAAGCCACCTCCCTAAGTATCTTGAAGGGATTTTTACTCTAGCAAATGTCCCTTAGACCGAATTTTCATAACATGATTTGGATGTAATGAGATTATTGGGATTTGCTTCATTATGTGGGGATCTAGTTTATTTGATTTCGCTTGTTTCTGAAATGGTGAACCAACAGTTACTGCTCTTGGTAGAATAATTCCTCACCATGTAACTGATTTGAAATGCCACCCTTATCTTGTATTCAGTTCTTTGTGCATCGCCAGTCTGTTTCTGGGTATTTAATTGTTTCAGGAAGTTTTGCTGGCTGCTCCTTTGTTCTTTTGGGTGGGAAGGATTTAATCCCAATAGTTATGAATTCGGTTGCTAAAAAAATGTCACCTGTTTAGAGAATACCTGAGTGTAGATTGAAAGGCTGGGAGGCATTTAGCTTGGTAGTTATCAGTAGTGAACCTCCAGTTTGTTATTTTTAGCTAAAAAACAAACGAAAAAAACATTTACAGCTTAGATTATGTTTATAGATTATTTTTATAAAATTCATGTGTTAGTTATTATTAGTTGCAAACTCTCTAACTTACAGTGTCTTTCCCTATTGAAGCAAGGGTTCATTTTTTTGTTAGCGTAAGGTTCTTCAGGAGTTCAGGGCTGCATTATTGTGTAACAGGTTGTTCGTGGAGAATGCTTGCAAAGAAAGCCATTTAAGATTGTTCTATCCCTTGAGCTCTGCTAAGAGCCTTCCTTTCACTTAAGTGCCTTTTAATTCCACTAACAAGCCTCTGAGAAGATATGATAAAGATGACAGTAGCAGCTACTTATTAAGAGCCAACCATGTGCTCGATGTTTTTTATGCTTTTGTCCCATTGCAAAACTGGGAAGCATTAATTAGATGCTACATACTCATTCTTTATTTCTATTGATTATGATAACAGTTCTAGGAGAAAAGCCTACCTCTCTTTCTATTACATCATCTCTACAACCAAATAGGTCAATTTCTGCTTCCATGGTTTCTCTTGCCATGACCAATAACCTTCCTGATCAAGGTTAGCACCTACTGATCTGTCGATTACTTACCACTTAATTCAATGAATGCTGGCTACAGTAGTGTGATGAGAGGTAAGATTTAGATTGCTACCTTGCAATGTAATGTAAAATCCAGATTTACTGTCCACTTTGGTCAAACTATATGTTATGCTTGAGATAAGTCCTATCTTACTATGAATATCATAAAGTCAATACTGCATTTTAGCTTTTATAGCCAATAACTTCAAGTAGGAAACCCTATAACGGTTTTAATATAATGTAAATGTAATCGATTTTTGGAAAGGACAGTTATAGGCCATAATTTATGAGCTTTAGAAGTAATTTTCATTTTTCTATGGCTTTTATTTTGGGTGAATACTGCTAAAAATCAAACTACCATCATATTTATTTTGATAGTGGAGAATACTTTGTGCAAAGCTACAGACTATTGACAGTTAATTACAAATTGGAACCTATTTAAAGCTTAGAGATGGCATGTAAAAATGAAAGTTAGGTAAAGTTGTATGCATGTTCCCCTGTTAACTCACCCTGAATTTATAGATTTTAAGATAATTGTATAAAGCAATTTGTATTGTGTAAAGCAATTGTGTAAATCAAGCAAGCTGCAATACTTTAATTATTTAGATTGTTTTGCATATTTAAAAACTCAGCTTGCCTGATACTTTAATAAGTTATTTGCAGTTGAGGGAAAGTGTGAGAAAGAGATTGCCTCTCTCAGGGTTGTGTTAGTATTTTAGTGTACTATAGGTACTTTTGGAAATAAAACATACTTTAAATGAGAAAAATTGCAGCCTGTTATGAATGGCACTGAATAGTGCTGATTATTTTACCTTTGACAAAGTGGAAAATTTAAAGCTTGGTGTATCCCATTTTATTAATATAATAAAATTTTATAGTGTTGTTCTGGGCGTCGATATATGTTCTTTAGTGTTTATTAGCCCTAGGTTATAGTAAAACGTTTTGGTCTGATGCCTGACCATACTGCACAGAATGCAAATGTGAGAACTAAGACAAAAAACATGTAAATACATATTTGTTTTTCTGTCTCTCAAGTCTTTTTCCATATGACTTCTAGATATTTTGGTTGCTTATATGAGTATGATTGAACCCAGAGAACATCTTTTTTTATCATTTAACATAGGTTTATGGCTTCCCCAGACTTGTACTAATAATGAAGCTATGAGGGATATGACAAGAATGGTGATATTAAATTTCTCTAGACTAACAGTAAATTTTTCCGTTCTGATGTCAGGAATGTTGAGCATCTGGAATCTGCAAGCAGAGTGAATTGTTCACTGCGGGAACACTTTCATCAAATTCTGAGCCATTTATTCTCTTAGGAACCACTACTGTCTTGTACAGAATATTATATTTTTACAGAAGCAGTTTTCTGGAACTGGAAAAATTTCTTTCCTTCTTGTGCTTCTGTATTTTTAAATTCTTTCACATTTTAGATATGTCATTGTTTTGAAATGTGGTGTCACATTTTAGCATTGAATTTTTTTTTCAGGTTTAAAAACAATAATTTGTGTTTGTTCAAATGCTGTGAGAAAGCAATAGGAAATAAGTTGTTCTAAACGAAGTTCTCTTTATAGTTTGCATAGGTGGATCTATGCTCTGTACTTTGTCATAAGTTTCTTTGAATTTTCAGAATATCTATAATATATAGCTAGTTAGATCGATAGATACAGATACTTGTGCCTTGATTGTGGCATAGATATATTTCTTGAAAAAGTGCTATGGAGGTGGGGGGAAGGAATGTGTGAAATTCTCTGGTTTCTCTAGTTTTGTTTCAAACATTTCTGAAATGAGGAATTGAGATTCTAATCGGCCCTGGATCATGCTGGGTATTTAAAATAAGTATCTGTTGGTGTAAGTTACATGTTTGTTTTATTTAAAAAAAAAATTCTGGTGTTTTTTAAAATTTTGTTTTGTTTTGGACAGCAGAAACTTCTATTGTATTTAGTAAATTTTTGCTTTGAATTAGGCTTTCCTGAATCTTGATTTTATTTTTTTGGTTCCTTATGTTTGGAGACAATGTGATCACATGGCAGTAGGTATCATTGCCTAGAATATGGGCTGGATGGTTTGATGAGAAAGCCTCCTATTAGGTCTTACTAGTGTCTTCGTGTCCTGCAACTATCTGACATATGCTTGAAAGTCAGTTATTTACTTTAAGGGAGATATTTCTGCCTCTGTTTAGCATTATTTAGCCAATCTTGTACCTATCTGTCTCACCTGTCATTGCTGAGACTAAACATGGAGCTCATAAAGCTGCATTTCTTTCTTCCACGCATGATTTTGCTACTCAAGTGTGCAGGATCACAGCTTGCCAAGTACATAAACAGTTTTAGTGTCATATTGATCCTTTAATCTGAAGATTCATTCCTCTACTACTAAATGCCTTTGCTCTGTATTCTAGTTCACCCTCAACCACCTCTCTACCACCACTACCCTACCCCCAACTCCTTTCCAGCATCTGGTTTTACTTATCACACTGCCTCAGTTGAACCATAGCCACTTCTCCATAGGCCTCTTTTGGCTTCCTCCCTACTGATCTGAAGTTAGTTATCATTGCTACTTTCAACTGTTATCTGCTCATCACTTTGATCAGTTATTTTCATTTAGGCGTAAAGTCTCCATGAGGAGATATGAATCATCAACCCAATATGTGTTAGTAAATCAGAGCTCACAAACTTTGTCTGCCTAATTCTCTTTAGGCGTTCTGAACCACAGGCATTTGGGTAAGTTGGAGGTTTTATTTTTTGCCTTGCCTTTGATTGCTTTTGATGTAGTCCAGCTGGTGTATGCTTGCTTTACAGTTTTCCTGATGAAAAGACGGTTCTCTATTGTTTGACAAACATGACAACCCTGGTAATTTTCCTCTTTTACAAAGCGTGAGGACTTTATTCTCATCTTTGTAGGAAGAAAATATGTTTCCCAGCTTCTTTTTTCTTACTACTTCATTTTCCCTTCCCCTGCCCCATCTTAATGATTCAGAAGATAATTTCTATAATAAAGGTGGATTTTGTGAAATGGTTCCTAGCAAATGGTAAAGGCTTTTTTATGACTTTTTTTTTTGGTAAAATTCTTCACTGATGCAATTTTTCTTTTCTTTTCTTTCTTTCTTTTTTTTTCTTTTTGAGACAAGAGTCTCACTCTGTCACCCTGGCTGGAGTGCAGTGGTGGGATCTCGGCTCACTGCAACTTCTGCCTCCTAGGTTCAAGCGATTCTCCTGCCTCAGCCTCCTGAGTAGCTGGGATTACAGGCACACCAGTACGCCCAGCTAATATTTGTGTTTTTAGTAGAGATAGGGTTTCACCATTTTGCCCAGGCTGGTCTCAAGCTCCTGGGCTCAAGCAGTCCACCCACCGCAGCCTCCCAAAGTTCTGGGATTACAGGCGTGAGCCACCAGGCCCAGGCCGATGCAGTTTTTCTGACTTCTGAGTATGTTATATTCTTGTCTGAAGGACAGGCTTGTTGAGTTGCAAATTCTATCAGCTTTTTCCTATATAATTAATATAGCCTTTGAAATGGAAGATGAAAGTGTATTAAAAACTTTAAAGCACTAAAACTATAAACAGGAACCTGCAAACAGGAGTTCTCTACATTTTTCTTATGAATATCTTAATTATATCTAGAAATTTTAGAAAATTGCTGGGAGAATTAATGTTAAAAGGCTCAAAATCAAGACTTTGAGTATTAAAATATTTTAGATGAATTATATTGCTGACTGTTTTGCCACCATCTCTGAATGTGACCAGGATTTTCCAAGTTTTGTTCTGCCAAAAAAAAAAAAAGGGGGGGGGGGATAACAATGCTTAATATTGACAACATTGACCCTATATCTAGTGAACTGTTTTGTGCTGTCACTTCAAGAGTTAGGGACCCAGAGATCCAGATGGATCGAATAATTTGAATGAACATTTGTTGTCAGCAGGTCTGTTCTGAGTAATAATTGTTTCAGTAAGCCTACATCTGTATGCCATAGCTGGTCATCTCCAGTGTGTGTGTTTATTATGTCTAATACTGGTAGTCTGGAGGAAAGTGCAAATTATTTCTAATTATCTCAATAAAGGGATTAATATTATTTTTCTGTATCACTTGAAACATTGTCTAAAATGACTCTGCAACTATTTCAGCCTGGTTAGTGTTAATGAAAAATGATTAGTTCTGTGGAGTCTCAGTTTGGATTTTGAATAGAATGTGCATTGGCGTACAGTTTATGTCAGCCAATATTGTCAGTATATTGTTAATAGATACATACCATTGATACCACCAAAATTATAGTTGTCTCTTGCAAATATATGTTGCATTATCTTTATATTAAAAGTTGTTTTTTAATTTTAATTTTTTGAGACAGGGTCTCACTGTGTCACCCAACCTGGAGTGCAGTGGCACCCCCTTGGCTCACTGCAGCCTCAAATCCTGGGCTCAGGCAATTCGCCTTTTTTTTTTTTTTTTTTTTTAGAAATGGGGTCTTGCTGTGTTGCCCAGGCTGGTCCCATACTCCTGGATTTAAGCAATCCTCCTGCCTCAGCCTCCCAAAGTGTTGGGTTTACTGGGCGTGAGCTGCTGTGCCTGGCCAAAGGTCGGTGGCAGGACGGAAGGTGTGATCACATTTTTAAGTTCTCATCTCTCAGTTCACTCTACCCAATATGTGGGGTCTGTTGTTGCCTGTCTTTATTGCCTATTGTGAAAGCTTTCTTTTCCCCCTTAATGCATCCAGCAGGATAAACTTACATTTTGCCATCTGCCTCCTTAATGCTTGGAATACTTAATAAGTTTTTGCATTTAATTTGGAATTTATTTTTATTTAAAAGATGCTTACCTAAGTTGTTCAGCAAAGCAAGCCATCATTGTAAGCTTTACAAATAACTCATTTAACGCTTGTAACAATTCTGTAAGGTTAGTACAACTATACGTGTTTTACACAATAAAAAATGGATACACAGAGATGTTTACCAATATGCCCAGTTGCAGAGTTGGGATTTGGAATTATGTCGCATGGCTCTAGAGTCTAAGCATGCTACCCCAGGGCCTTTGTAAGCGTGGTTCTCTTTCAGTTCCTCACTTCAGCACCTCCCAGTTAATGTCTATGCTTCCCTCAGATCCCAGCATAATTGTTGCTTCCTCAAGAACACTGTCCCTGAGTTGTTCACATCTCTCTGTCTCTTATACTTTTCCCGGTGCAACAGTCTCCTCTTGTATAGCACTTTTCAGAGTTTGCATTTATTTTCATGATTACCGATATCTGGCTCCTACCCTATACTGGGGAAAAACTTGTGTTTGCTTTTTTTTTTCCTCCCTTCTTTGTAACTACTCAATGGGTTCCCCTTACCCACTGCCTAGACAGAACAATTTATCAAGACAGAGGAATTGCAATGGAGAAAGAGTAATTCACACAGAGCTGGCTGTGTAGGAGACCGGAGTTTTATTATTATTCAAATCAGTCTCCTGAGCAGAGTTTTTAAAGATAATTTAAAGAAGTGTGGGTAGGGGCTTGGGAAGTGAGAAGTTCTGATTGGTCAGGCTGGAGATGGAATCATAGGGAGTTGAAGTGAGGTTTTCTTGCTGTTTTCTCTTCTTGGGTGAGATGGCAGAACTGGTTGAGCCAGATTACCTATCTGGGTGGTGTCAACTGATCTGTGCAGGGTCTGCAAAATATCTCCAGCACTGATCTTAGGTTTTTCAATAGTGATGTTATCCCCAGGAGCCATTTGGGGAGGTTCACACTCTTGGAACCAGAGGCTGCATGACCCCTACACTGTACTTTCTAATCTTGTAGCTAATTTGTTAGTACTGCAAGGCAGACTGGTCCTCAGGCAAGAAGGGGGTCTCTCTGGGAAAAGCTATTATCAATTTTGCTTCAGAGTCAAACCATGAACTGAATCCCTTCCCAAAGTTAGTTCAGCCTACGCCCAAGAACAAACAAGGGCAGCTTAAAGGTTAGAAGCAAGATGAGTCGGGTAGGTCTGATTTCTTTCACTGTCATAATTTCCTCGGTTATAATTTTGCAAAGGCGATTTCATCGTCACGGCATCTCTAGCCCTTCATAGTGCCTGGCACATTGATAGTAAGCACTCGGTGTTAGTGGGGTAGGGATGAGAAAGGCTCAAGAGGAATTTTGAAGCATGGAGGGGACTTGGGAGCTTGCCAGCTTCTGAAACACTCCTCTTGAAATGTTGGCAAGTGTGTTAACTTAAACCTGTTAATGAAACTTTGATGTAAGCATGTTATCATGTTTCTTTCATCTTTCAGGTAGTTTCAGGGATCCTGAAGAATGGGAACATGACAGCAGTAGCAGTCATCAGGAAATTAATTATCTGGTGAATTGGTGTAAAGTTTCCTGAATACAGTTGTAATTTCAGGGTACAGCAAATAACAGTTCACTGTGGCTGGAATAGAATTTGAGAAGTTGTGAACTATCCTGCTGAAAACAAGGTTTACAGCAGATTATTACACAAAAATGCAATTTGGAAATTTGTAAAACTGATTTCTATCCGGTAAAAACTCAAGCAGTGCAGAAATATATGTGGCAAAAATGAAAGTAATTGTCTCCTGTTCCTTTTGGTTTTTCTTCCAGATTAAACTTTGATAACAGTTAGATATGAATCCTACTATGGAAGCCTCTCTTGGCCACCTACAGCAGTAATGAATGAGTGAATTTCAGGATCAAAGGGAATGTAAGCTTTCAGTTTTCGTATTGCCAACAATGTATACCAATTTATGACTTCCCGGGTTCCTTTATTCCCTCTGAGAAACCCAGAGGGCTCTGACCAACCTTCTCTCTCTCTGTCTCTCTCTCTCTCTCTTTTTTTGAGACAGAGTCTCACTCTGTCGCCCAGGTTGGAGTGCAATGGCATGATCTGGGCTTACTGCAGCCTCCACCTCCTAGGTTCAAGCAATTCTCCTACTTCAGCCTCCTGAATAGCTG
Source organism: Rhinopithecus bieti (assembly GCF_001698545.2). Lineage (NCBI taxonomy): Eukaryota > Metazoa > Chordata > Mammalia > Primates > Cercopithecidae > Rhinopithecus > Rhinopithecus bieti. Next base: position 1,652,136 of record NW_016823660.1, read on the forward strand.
GGATTACAGGCATGTGCCACCACACCCGGCTAATGTTTTTTGTATTTTTAATAGAGACAGGGTTTCACCATGTTGGTCAGGCTGGTCTTGAACTCCTGACCTCTTGATCTGCCCGCCTCGGCCTCCCAAAGTGCTGGGATTACAGGCGTGAGCCACCGCAGCCGGCCCAACCTTCTCTTTTAAATGCAAACGCTTTCTTCCAGGTCCTCACTGTCAGTGTGAAATCTTGTTTCTTAGTTTACTGAAAATAGTGAAGCAATCTTCAGGAATTACCACGTGTTCCCTCAACCACATTTGCCCTACATGGGGCATCTGCTGCCTGCCTTCCTCCCTGGTACCATAGAGGAGCTGCCCTCTTGGATTTAATCCACCTGTGCACTTGACCCTGTTCCTTCGCATCTGCTGAATGATAGAGCTTCACCTAAAACTTCTTTACCTCCTTTCCATACAAAGATCAATTCTCTATTGAACCAAGTCTTCTGAAGGTTATGGTGGGAGGATTGATTGAGTTTAGGAGTTTGAGACCAGCCTAGGGCAACATCGAGACCCTGTCGTTACAAAAAAAAAAATTAAAAATTAGTCACGTGTAGGGGTGCATGCCTGTCGTCTCAGCTACTCGGGAGGTTAAGGCAGGAGGGTTACCTGAGCCCAGGAGGTCAAGGCTGCACTGAACTCTGATCATGGCACTGCACTACAGACTCAGTGGCAGAGCAAGACCCTATCTCTAGGAAAAAAACCAAACCCAGCTCCTTCTAAGAGTTGTATGTATTTGCTCTCTCCTCTGTCTTCCCGTATTTTAGTGCTCCTCATTCAATCTTCTACATTGTCACTCTACCAAAGGTAGTCAGTACCCTGCGCACTGCTAAATCCAGCGCTTAGTTCTCAGGCCTCGTTGTACTTGCTTATCATTGGCGTTTACACAGTGGCTGGTTCATTCTTCCTTGACACTGTCTTTCCAGGGCATGAGATTACAGCACTCCAAGTGGCTGCTGGTCCCTCCTGTCTTCTGCATTGCCTAACTTTGGAGACCTTAGGGCGCAGTCCCTGCCTCCTCTTTTCTTCTGTGTCTACACTCATGCTCCTGGGGATCTCATTTTACCTTGTGGCTTTAAGTACAAATCATGTGCCAGTGATTCCCAGGGGTTAAGTTTTCAGCCCAGAGCAGTCTGGTGAACTGCTGACCCCATATTAAACTGCCCACTGCATCTCCACTGGTATCCAGTCGACATTCCAAATTCAGTATGTCTAAGGCTGAACTTCCCCATTATAGTGTAGGTGATGGCAACTTCAAAAACTCTTGGAGTCATGTTTGATTCTTTTTGCCATGTCCCTCATTCAGTCAGACAGAAATTCATATTTAGCTCTTCCTTCAAAATCCAACTAAACTTGTGTAGTTCTCACAAGTTCCCCTGGCTGCTGCGTGGGCCCAAGCCACCCTCACCTTCTGCCCCGGATTTCTGTGTTTGATCTTCCCATATAGTTGTCTGCCTCGGCCCTTGGCTTCCTGCCATCTGTTCTCAATTCAGCAGCCAGAGTGATAAATTCATTCATTCATTTATTATTATTATTTTTGAGACAGGGTCTGATTCTGTTGCCCAGGCCAGAGAGCAGTGGTACAATCATGGCTCACTACAGCCTGGATCTCCTGGGCTCACATGATCCTCCTACCTTAGCCTCCCATAGTGCTGGGATTATAGATGAGCCACTGCGCCTGGCTGACTGATGCTTTTGTAATGTAAGTCAGATCTGATCACTCCTTTACACAAAACTCTGCAGTGGCTCTTTCACTCAAAAGTAAAAGTGAAGCTCCTTCCGGTGTTTGTCCTCCCAGGCCCTGTGTGATCTGGGCTCCCATTTCCTTCCTTATATCCCCTCTTCCTCTTGCTCCCTCTGCTCCTGTCATATGGGACTCCTTGCCTGTCGTCTTCCTCAGTTAAAAGTATTCTGGGCCGGGCGCGGTGGCTCAAGCCTGTAATCCCAGCACTTTGAGAGGCCGAGACGGGTGGATCACGAGGTCAGGAGATCGAGAACATCCTGGCTAACATGGTGAAACCCCGTCTCTACTAAAAAATACAAAAAACTAACCGGGCGAGGTGGCGGGTGCCTGTAATCCCAGCTACTCGGGAGGCTGAGGCAGGAGAATGGCGTGAACCTGGGAGGCAGAGCTTGCAGTGAGCTGAGATCCGGCCACTGCACTCCAGCCTGAGCGACAGAATAAAAAAAAAAAAAAGTATTCTGATGTATTCTGGTGGTTTCTATACTCTTAAAAGATAATGCAATCTTGTTAATTCAAGATGATGACAGCTTGTAATTATCTTCTGATTAATGAATTATAACTTTGGGTGAATTGTTTACTCAACATGATTACATTTCCTTATGGGATAGGTCAGGTTGTCTACCTTCCCCAATCCTTGGTCAACTCACTTGCCTGTTACTTATATATATCTTATATAAAGATAATATTCTGATAGAAAACATGACTTTAGTTTTACAGTAATTCTCTCTCTCTCTCTCTATATATATATGGTAAAAAATATACTGCAAGACAACTTGAAGTTGCTCAAAGCATCAAAGTATCTAAAAGTGTATGTAAAATACATACCGTCTCAGTGTGTTGCTCAGGGCTACTAAAGCCCCAAGAACATACTCTGATTGTAAGTTGTTAGAGGGGAAAAGCACATAGTCCTTTATCTGCAAGGACAATGATACTAGGTGCAGTGGCGTACTCCTATAGTCCCAGCCACTAGGGAGGCTGAGGTGAGAGAGTCCCTTGAGCCCAGGGGTTCAAGGTTGTGGGGAGCGTAACCATGCCCACTGCACTCTAGCCTGAGTGACAGAGCGAGACCTCATCTAAAAAAAAAATAAAAAAAAAGACAGTGAGACAGTGACTTATGTTTCTCCTGCAGTGTAGCATGGGTTCAGGAAGATGACCACAGCATGTTATTTAGGTCCAATTAAAAAACTCAGTGATCTCAAAGCATATAGTTTTTATCTTTAACAAAAAGTAAGTGACACATGTACTTATCATTTAGTATAGCGTGGCTAGAGGGAGGCCAGCTACAGCACATTTAAATCCCATCAAATAAATAAGTCAGTGTAGTTAAATTAAGATTATGGTCTTACATATGAGATGGCTTAATGAGCTGGCTCACGGAGTGAGGTATTTATATTGTACTGAAAGCATTCTCATTAGTACATTACTTTTTATGATTTCATACAGCCAAAATTTGCCATATAAAATTCCCCTGGAAAGGGAGAATAGGTTACAACATTTACTTTCCACAGAGCAGGCTTTGGTAACCTGTTTAAAAATCTCAAAACATCTTTATGTGTCTTTGCAATTAGTTCCTTTAATTTTAAGCACCTTTCTTAGCCCCTAAAATTTTTGCCCACTATGTACTTTGTATTGTTTTTCCATGCTTAGGGGTTTTATATATTCTTAATGTTGGAAAACCACAACCTATCTTGACCTTCTAAGTTTCATATATTTATGAGGAAGTTGAAATTAAGAGAGTGCTCTTTCGACAGAAAAGAGCTGTGTTTGGGTTCTCCAAATAAACAAAACCAATAGGAGATATTATAATATAATATACATCCATACACACACATACGTACACACCCAGAGACAGGTATATATTAGGTTGGTGCAAACATAATTGCAGTTTTTGACATTATAGTAAAAACCACGATTACTTTTGTACCAACTGACTATATAGGTGTGTGTGTTTATAGGAGATTTATTATGGGAATTCACTCACGTGATTATGGAGGTCAAGAAGTCCCGTGATCTGCCATCTGCAACCTGGAGAACCAGGAAAGCTGGTGGCATAACTCAGTGAGTCTGAAGGCGTGAGAACCAAGATTGTGGGGTGGAAGGGAAAGGGCTGCAGTATAAGTAAGTATCAAAGTACAAGAACCAGGAAGCCTGATGTGTGAGGGCAGGAGAAAATGGGTGTCCCAGCTCAATAAGGGAGAGGGGGAATTTGCCCTTCCTCTGCCTTTTGGATCTATTTGGACCCTCAGTGAAATCGGCTGATGCTGCCTGTGTTGGTGAGAGTAGATCTTCTTTCTGGAGTCTACCAATTCAAAGGATAATCTCTTTCAGAAACATCCTCGCAGACACACCCAGAAATAATGTCTTACCAACTATCTGGACATCTCTTAGCCCAGTCAAATTAACACATAAAATTAACCCTCTCAAAACTGTTCATTTGTCATTTGTTGAACTTAGAACTTTGGCTCTGTGCTCTAACTGAGCTATTGGGGTCAGGCTTAGCATATGGTTAAGACATGCAAACATTGTTAATACAAGCCTTTGATGCAATAGTATTTCCCTTTCAAATCTATATTAGAAAAACATTGACTTTCACTAATCACTAGTTAAATATTTTTTCATTGTATCTCCAGTGCCAAATAACAGAAGGAACACTGAAAACAGAGCAGAAAGACAATATTCCTCTCCCCTAGAAAGAGACACGCAAATACTACTTTTTTTTTTTTTTAATTTTTTGAGATAGGATTTTATTCTGTCACTCAGGCTGGAGTGCAGTGGTGCAATCATAGCTCACTGCAGCCTTGAACTCCTGGGCTCAAAGGATCCTCCCTCCTCAGCCTCCCAAGTAGCTAGTACTATAGAAGCACACACCACCATGCTCAGCTAACTTAAAAATTTTCTTTTGTAGTGTTGGTTCTAAGTTGCCCGGGCTTGTCCCAGAATCCTGGCCTCAAGCCATCTTCCTGCCTCGGCCTCCATGTTGGGTCGTACTTTGCATTGCTCTAGAGGAATACTTGCAACTGGGTGATTTATAAAGAAAAGAAGTATAATTGGCTCATGGTTCTGCAGGCTGTACAGGAAGCATGGAGCTGGCATCTGCTTCTGAGGAGGCCTCAGGAAGCTTACAGTAATGGTGGAAGTTGAATGGGGAGCAGGTATATCACATGGTGAAAATAGGGGCAAAGGAAATGAGTGGGGGGAGGTGCCACACACTTTTAAACAGATCTCACTGCAACTCATTCACTGTCTTGAGGACAGCCCCAAGCCGTGAAGGATACACCCCCAAGATCCAGTCACCTTCCACCAGGTCCCAATTTGAGATTACAATTCAACATGAGACTTAGAGGGGACACATGGCTAAACTGTATCAGCCTCATATGTACACACATAAATCTCTATACAGAAGATTGAGCCAGTTATCATTTTATTGTCTCTTAGCTCCAAATTCATACTTCCTTGCGTGCTCTATGAAGATAGAGCTAGACCCTTCAAGTATTTCTCTTTTGCTGCTGGCCTGATGTTAAGTTTTGTCAGAAGAGGGCACTGGATGGGACAATGCAAGAGGAGGAGGACGCCTCTCTTCCTTATTCTTGTGTTTTCTTATTTGCTTTTTGTTCCTCCTTTCATAGGATTTCTAACAGCATTTGTGGGAGTATCCAATGGTACTTATCCTCTGAGTTTTAGTGACATGTCCGTGGACAGACTCCCAGTGAGTCTTGTGGGCATCCCAGAGGTCAACTTGCTAGCCTCACCCTGCCTATGTACTGGAGGGGTTGTTTGCTTGACAGTTCCTGTCACTGTTTTATACACCCCCCGGATATTTCTGGCTTTTTAGTCCTGCTACGCCAGGACTAAAAATGGTTTCCTGCCTGCCAGCCTCAAACCATCTGTATACTGGAGAAGTATTTGCTGCTTGCTAGTCCCAGGCACAGTTTTTTGTCCACTTGCATCCTGGAGATGGGTGTTTCTTGCCTGCCCAATGATAGTGGAGAAGCTTTGGCCCAAGGAGCCCAACCGTCTTGTGAGCTGCAAGCACACATTCTCCTGTGAGCTCTGAGTCTTAGCCTTGGGGAGGGAGTCCTCTTCCAAGGTTGTTTTCTCCTTGGATAACAGGAAAAAATCTCCTTCAGTCCTAGGTGGTATTTAGAGTTCTTTCTGACTTTACAGTAAGCCCCTGTTATAGGTAATAATTATTTATATTAAGCTTCTCTGTTCACATTACTGCAGAGCTCCTGTCTCCAGGTTGGACCATCACTGATGCAAACATAAAAGGCAGAAATTAGGGTTTGATTAATCACTAGTGTTTTCTTCAGTTTTATGGAAATTTAGTGCGCTTAAAAATCTATAGATTTATGTGATTATAACTGCCTTTCCACCTTGGGTGTTCTCCAACCTAGAATGTACCCTTCCAGGTTCTGTTTTCCTTTTTCAGATCCTAGCTCAAGTCCTGCAAGTTCCAGTATAGCCTTTTCTTTTTCTTTCTTTTCTTTATCATATATATATATATATATGTTTTTTTTTTTTTTTTTTGAGATGAGGTCTCACTCTCATGCCCAGGCTGGAGTAAAGTGGTGTGATTATAGTTAACTGCGGCCTTTACCTCCTGGGCTCAAGTAATTCTCCTGCCTCAGCCTCCTGAATATCTGGACTACAAGTGTGCACCACCATGCCTGGCTAATTTCTTAAATTTTTTATATAGACAGGATCTCACTATGTTGCCCAGGTTGGTCTCTAACTCAAGCAGTCCGTCTGCCTTGGCCTCCCAAAGTGCTGAGAGGAGTGAGCCACTGCACCCAGCCCCCAATATAACCTTTTCTGACCTGCATTGATTGCTCTCATCTTTAAATTATTACAGTTCTTATACTTATCAATCAACTGACCCTTGACATATTTTAGTTTTGCTGTGGTGCTTTTTTTTTTTCAGTTATAAAATATGCAAATTAAAAAATATTGCTTTTATCTACTGGAAAATTTTGTGAAATAATTTTATTGAAATGCTTCACCTGTGTGTTTGACAGTATCTATTGCATGTACCCAGATATAAGGTGAGATTTTTTTCCTCCTTAAAATTCTCAGAGAAGAGAGAGCTGCTTTATATTCAAGTTCTTACAAAATCTCCTATAGGTAACTTTCTGTTATTTCACTTACGCAAAAATATGTTGAATGGAGAAGGCACATTGTTCTCATATAACCTAAATTCAAAATTTTGGGCCGGGCGCAGTGGCTCAAGCCTGCAATCCCAGCACTTTGGGAGGCCGAGACGGGCGGATCACGA